>NC_091347.1:7872706-7882706 GCF_038502225.1 Cherax quadricarinatus | reverse complement strand
GCTTGAGTGAGCTCTTCTTGCCACCTCAGCAAGTGTGTCCACCATTGCTCTGTTGCTCTCTTCATATTCCTCTCTTGGCCTCCTGCAGTTCTGTGGTGGATTATACATCACTGCAATGACCACTTTGTGTTCCCCAAACTGAAGTGTACCTACTATGTAGTCTCTTTCTCCTGTCTCATCTATACCTTCCATTTTCTCGAATTTCCATCTGTTTTTTACGAGCAGAGCAACCCCACCTCCCCCCCTGCCCCTTCTATCTTTCCTCATGATCTTGTATCCTGGTGGGAAGATTGCATCTGTTATTGTCTCCGTGAGTTTTGTCCTGTAACTGCTATGATCTCTGGGGACTTCTCATTGATTCTTTCTTGCCATTCCTCATGTTTATTCGTTAATCCATCTGCATTTGTGTACCAAACCTTCAACTTCTGTTCTAATACTGTAACTGTGGTGCGGGGGGTGGGTGTGCGCACGTGTGTGCGTGAGCACGTGAGTTGTTTGTGTGTCCCAGAAATACACTTCGCCTCTATGTATCCATAATACTAATAAAATACCATTAATATTGAGAGTAATTCTAATAATTATAATACTAATGTGTGTTAAAGAGTCTTTCGTTCGACCTGTTGTGTACTACCTTATACTACATGTGTACCCAATACTTGCTTCTCAGATTGTACTGTCTTTGTGTCTTAAAACATTATATCTTAAAACTGTTGTCAGTCCTATTGGCCCCAACTTACTCCTCCTGCCTATTCCTTGCTCCTACAAATTTTATCTTCCTACTACTGCTAGGTGTTGTGTGTATGATAATCACTCTGGAGCAGGGTATGTGACAGCCAGCCACCAGTGATCGTAGGGCCGGCTCTACCACTCAAACTTCCCGCCAACCACAAACAGGTGATGTGTACGTTACTCCTCAGAGGGGACGTCCATCAAGATGCCTGATGTACGATGACTCGTGCACCTCGCCCTTCCGCCTCCGACCTCTTCAATTATTCTATTCTCATTGCCCGTTTGAGTCCTCATTTACCACACTTATCACTTGTATATTGCTACTTTTATAATTTACACTTCACTTTTGGTAAGTACACTTATTATTTGTGATGACACCCAACTTGTTATGGCGGCTCTACTTCCTCAGGCCTACTGCTGCCACCTTCTCTGGTTATATATATTTATATATATGTATGTATATATATATATTTCCCCTTTCTGGCTAGCTTGTTCACACTCGCTGTCTGCTACCTCACAGTTTCTCGTTAACCATCCTCTCTTAATTCTTTTTTGATCTTTTGTCTTTAGTCACTCGCTTTGTACTTTGTATATTTGTAACTGTGGCAACAAGTGCCAACTAGGCCTCTAACGAACTGGCACTTTGAAATTTTGTTGTATAATTTCAGGCTTTCTCTCGCCTTTTCTTTATTTTATTAACTAATAACTTTGGTTATCACTTGTAGGGTTGTTCACTGACGTTGTCACTAATACTGGTTGCTGCTAAAGCACGCCCTAAAAACACTTGAGATTCTCGGAGCCTGGCGCTAGTGACCCACTACGCTGTAGGCCTGTGTGTGTGTGTGTGTGTGTGTGTGTGTGTGTGTGTGTGTGTGTGTGTGTGTGTGTGCGTGCGGTGTGTGGTGTGTGTGTGTGTGTGTGTGTGTGTGTGTAATTTTGCAGTTATCAATTTATTGTTATCTCATCTTCTATTATAAATTTATTGTCAAGAAACAATTTCATCTCGGATTTCGTTCTCTAATCCCCTCCTCTCCCTTCCTCCTGCCCCCCCCCCCCCTCTTACTGAAGCAATGTTCCAGGGTGTTCCTTCAGCAACCGTTTCTCAGTCTTGAAGAAATATTTCCCAGTATTCCTTTCCAACTGTCTCTCACTGTTGAAATATTTCCCAGTATTCCTTCACCAACTCTCTCTCACTATTGGTGAAGGAATATTTCCAAATCATCCAAGTTATTTATAACAAAATTGGAATTTCCAGGCTCGTGTTCTATTACTGGCATCAAAAACTCTGTCTTGTCTAGGTCATGGTGATGCTTTGATGACTCTCAATCGTTCTTGATTTCAAATAACTGAGAGCTGGATAATTCTATAGACAGGACGGTAACCATACACTAACATATACCTCCTTCCATTCCCACACCAATAAAATCTTACACAAGACTCAATTTGCGATATTTTTTTCTCGCTGGCACAAAGAGTATATCGTCAGCTCCAGCGAGAAGTGTGGATATTAAATGTTAGTGTTTCTGGATGTTTGAGTTTCCATTACGGTGAGGCTGGTGGTGGCGTCGAAGCTTCCACTCCCTCTCATTGTTTACACTGGATTACAGCAGCTTCCCTCCTCTTCAAACACCAGTATTGCTGAAAAATATATAGGAAAAAAATTTCGACATACTGGGTGAGCGTTTGCTTGGGGTGTTTTCTTTTTTTGTTCTGGGCTTTTCGAGTTTATTTTATTGGTGAAATGCACTAATGCAATGGGGTGGTGTTAAGCCACTATAATTGTGCTCTCTCTTCTCCCTCTCACTCTCCCTCTCTCTCTCTCTCTCTCTCTCTCTCTCTCTCTCTCTCTCTCTCTCTCTCTCTCTCTCTCTCTCTCTCTCTCTCTCTCTCCTTCTTCTTCTTCTTCCTGTGTGCCTTCACCTGATAATTTTTTAATTGTTTGATTACACATTGTTCATACACTTCTCGACTCTTTCCACTAACTTTATTTCCTCCCCTATCTTCCCCTCTCCTAACCTTCCCATCCTCCCCTTCTTTCTTGTGTCCGTATCCTTTCCTCTCTCTTTAGTTCTCTCTCTTATTATCTCTTCATTCTCTTTTATTCTCTCTTGTCTCTTTTCTTCTTGCCTCTCTTATCACATATTCTATACATCGTTCCACCATCATGATTCTGGTGAAGGGATCTTGATCCATGATCTTGGCGCTACTTCCCTTGGATCAAAATTCAATTGGCTCACATTCCCAGGCACTGTATGACCTCCAGCTCCTACGGGTTGGTCATACGAGAGTAAGAAAATGTTGTTGTAAGTTGTACTTTGTACCTCCAGTGTAAATATTCATGAACGTCGCTCTCTAGTCAGATTAGGAGAGAGAGAGAGAGAGAGAGAGTGGAAAGAGAGAGAGAGAGAGTAAAGAAATGTAACATGAACTCAAATGTCACGCTCATATATACATTTATATACACACACACACACACTCAGACGAGTCACAGGAACGTTAGGAAGTATTTCTTCAGTCTGGAAAGTGAGGTAGTGGAAGCAGGATCCATAAGAGATACGATAAAGCCCATGGAGCAGGGAGAGAATGGACCTAATAGTGACCAGCGAAGAGGTGGGGCCAGGGGCTGTGACCTGACCCCTGCAATCACAAGTAAGTGAGTACACACATGACAATACATGAGTCAGAGGCGTCGCTCGAGTTGGTGTCACCCGGGGCGGAATCTCTGGTGTCACCCGGGGCGGAATCTCTGGTGTCACCCGGGGCGGAATCTCTGGTGTCACCCGGGGCAGCATCTTTGGTGTCACCCCCATGAAATTCAAGGGCGGGGGGATGGGGGGTAAACTCAGTTATGTCACTATTGCATGACCAGTGACTAATTAGCAATGAGAACGTTTAAGGGCCATAAACTGAACAAGAGAATACTTCTCAACTTTATTAATGATAAAATAAATAATCGTAGTAATATTGAGGAAACATAAACTCAAATACCACTTTGAGTACAGCAACAGATCCTACATTTATTCATCTTCAACAGTGCAAAAAAAAACTGAAAAATGAAGAAAAACATTGCAATATCAGAGAAACACTTGTTCCTATTTGAACTTGAGTACAGGTAACATCTCAGTGAATCTGATATAACATTTCCTTGCCTTCAATCCTGCAAAATCATCTATCACATCATCAAAATCAATGATTTTCCCTATTTAGGCTTATTTGTACTCTGTAGTCATATAATAGGCTATATAGAAACGAAGGATTCTTCTCTTATGTTGGTGCAGCACTCTTGTGGGCATTAGTGCCACCTTGTTTAGAGGCTCTGTGGTGTCACCCGGGGCAGAACCCCCCCCCCCCTTACGACGCCCCTGACATGAGTACAAACTGAAATTAAGAAAGATTTTGAAAATGACTTAACAGAGAAAGTTAAAACAGAACCAAAACTGCTTCATAACCTCACAAGAAGGACATCGTCCTTGTGCGATTATGAAGCAGGAAGAAGGACTATCTCCACTAGATAACAAGGAGGAATACAAAAAGCTTATCAAGTTTAGGAAGATGTTCAAAAAAGAATAGGAAATGATGCCAGGTAACAGTAGCAAGTTCACACAACAAAGAAGTGAAGAAGACACTAGAGGAACGAACCAACATTTTCCCATGGGCACTAAGAGGAGCAGAACTAATGTGCGAGACCATACAGATGATCATAAGTCATCAGAGCCTGTACAACTGCGATCTAACTGGAAGCAGACTAATGCAATCCCCCATATTTAATAATGACGATGGGAGATTCTGTCTGACAAACCTACTCGAGTTCTTTAATTGATGTGTTGCATGCTAATCCCTGGTGAGCCAGGAGATGAGTACCTTCATAATCAAGAGAAAAGAACTCAAGTTAATGACCTAGCAACAGAACAAAAGTACAATGGAAACGTGATACCTAGAAGAAATGGCATGTCATGTGAAGAACATAAGAATGTAGGAACACTGCAGAAGGCCTACTGGCCCATACGAGGCAGGTCCTTATCAAAACGACATCTACCTAAAGCTACTCAAGAAATAACTCCCGTACCCCTTGACACCAATCAAACCCAGCCCCTCCCACTCATATATTTGTCCAGTCTCTTCTTAAAGCTACCCAAGGTCCTAGCCTCTATCACCCCACTGGGAAGACTCAATACAGGAGCACGGAGAGATGATTAAAGCTGATATTTCTCAGAGTTGTTAGGAAATACCTCTCCACTTTTTGAGTTTTAAGAATTTAGAACAAACTCCATGATGAGAAAGTTCCTGAGGTGTGCTCCCAGTACAGCTTCAAGAGTACATGTTACTCGGCTCAAAAGGCCAGGAGAGAAGATTTGAACTACACAGACACAAAGCACACACAGTCCTACAAAAAACAAAAACATATGCATTGCATTTATCACAGGCAAGCTACACAATAATAATAATAATAATAATCTTTATTTCTACAAGTACATGTGGAAGGTACACAGACTTAGCTGACATCAATGACATGTACTTTATAGAAAGCAGCTTGTTATGCAGAGCATTTCGGGCAAATTAGGTCAGTTTTGTCCCAGGATGAGACCCACACCAGTCGACTAACACCCAGGTACCCATATTTACTGATAAGTGAACGTAGACAACCGGTGTATGGAAACACGCCCAATGTATCCACCCTTGCCGGAAATCGAACACGGACACTCAGCATGTGAAGCGAGAGTTTTCGCTAACAGACCACGGGCCAACTAAAATACAGTATTCCAGAATGATTAATACTTGCGACAACTAAAATACAATATTCCAGAACCATTAACACTTGCGGAACCGGTGTAATCACTAGGACTAGGAGGCCGCCGACTGGGGTTAGTAACATTTGCAAAACGACCAAATAGGATATTTTGTGCATTGACACCAGTTTCATTGTTTTTCTTTGAGGTTTGTTGTCGAATCGTTTCGCCTGTACCGCTGTATAGTCCTTGTGGCTTAGCGCTTCTTTTTGATTATAATAATAATTCGCCTGTACTACCTGGCTTCTTCAGTTGAAAACAGGCGAATGCAGCACCGGAGACAGCAAATTTTTGTCAAAATGAGCATGAAGGGAAGAAAACGGATTAGAAAAGAAAAGGTTAACCTAGACTGAATAAGCTTCTGGTGGTGAATCCTAGTGATAACAAGGTCCGGGAGCCTCGTAAATCTTTGTGATATCAAGACTCTGGGTGCCTAGTGAATCCTCTTGATAAGGCTCCGGGAGCCTTGTGAATCCTTATGATAACAAGACTGGGAGCCTAGTGAATCCTGGTGATAAGGTTCCAGGAGCCTGGTAAATCCTGGTGATAAGGTTCCAGACGACTAGTTCTTATTAAGGTAAACCTCAACTCTTTTGATTCGCCTGTAAATGCCTTTCTTTTCACCAAGAAATGTTTGAGTCAATAGCATTCTCAGAAAACTGATGCAATAATTATATCTATATTTATCTTTCACCTAATATTATACAGCTGCTGAGGCAAAGATACAGAGCCTGCAGGAAGAATTGGAAGTGTTGAAAAAAACAGGAACATCAGACGACAGCCTGGGGGCTGAAGGAGGGTAAGGAGCTAAGAAGTGATATCAGGCCACTTGGGAGCCCAGGAGATGATAAGGGAAACAAAGATGCTTTAATCGGATCCAGAGATTTGGAGGGAAGAGAGGGAGAGGGCAATAATTATTCATGGGCTTTAGGAAGTTGAAGGATGACCTATGATGAAAGAAGACACTGGGATTCTGACACCCTTGCAAAGATTCTGGCACTCCCTGCTAGGACTCTGGCATCCCTGCTAGGACCCTGACACCCCTGCTAGGACTCTGGCACCCCCAGCTAGGACTCTAGCACCCATTGCTAGGACTCTGGCACGCCTGCTAGAACTCTGCTACCCCCTGTTAGTGAATCCTTGTGATAAGGCTCCGGAAGCCTAGCGAATCCTTGCGATAAGGCTCCGAAAGCCTAGCGAATCCTTGTGATAAGGCTCTTGGAACCTAGTGAATCCTTGTGATAAGGCTCCGCGAGCTTAATGAATCCTTGCAACAACAAGGTTCCGGGAGCCTAGTGAATCTTGTGATAATGAGGCTAAGGGAGCCTGGTAAATCTTTGTGATAGCAAGGCTGAAGGAGCTTAGTTAATCCTAGTGATAACAAGGCTCCGGAGCCTGGTGAATCATTGTGATAGGCTGAGGAAGACTAGTTAATTCTTATGAAAACAAGGCTCCGGGAGCCTAGTGAATCCTAGTGATAACAAGGCTTCAGGATGACTAACGAAATCGTATGACACGATTGCAAACAAACCATACCACGGGCGGGGATAGAACCCGCGATCAGAGAGTTTTGAGACTCTCTGATCGCGCGTTCTATCCCCGCCCGTGGTATGGTAAGGCTTCAGGAGCCTGCAGAGAGCTTCTTGTATTCACCGCCGCCTTCAACCTTTTTCTCACTCTTTTATGCCTTTTTTTATGGTCAATTAAGTTTTAGTAGGAAGCCATTATGCCTGGATCAAGTTTAACCAAGCCTCCATGTTGGCTCACTGTGACGTCACGCCTCTCGTTTACTTGTATATCTTTTGCAACATAGTTCAACTCCTTCAAGGAGGTCCTTGATACTGTTGAGAAGCTCTGGATCCAATGAATTGGAGCTACCTTTCCCTTTCTCGAATCAAGCTTGATCCACTTCAGGCTTAGCGTGTCTTCAATTATTATTATTATTTTTATCATTATTATTCATAACATGTCATAGCATTGACGTCAAGCATCTCGTCCAATTATATTTCTTTTATTGCATCGCTCAGCACTGACCAATCTGAAAACTTTATTACAATGGCGTCAGGCGTCTCGTCAAAGTTATTCCTTTCATTCCAGAGATGAAAGCCAACCAATCAGAGTCTTTCATGACAGAACACGCTAAATCACATCAAGGAATATAACCAATCACAACCATTTCTGGAGAAACTGCGTTCCTTCCATTTGGTCTAAATTAAATCTTCACTCGTATCACCTGATATTTGTCGAGAGAAGAATCCTTGATGGAGATATTTCAGTTGGACTGTATGATAATTATTATTATTTTTATTTTTTTTGAGTAATAGTAATTTATTAATTCATGTTAAGGCGTGATGGAGGCATGATCCTGAGCGCCAGACAATTGCGCTTCCTGTTTGTTCTCGCCCTGGTAGACTGGTTGACCTTCCCTGGTCACTCATGGTACAGCTGGCGTGCTCACCACCATTTGTTTTAGTTTAGTTTCATCTGTCTCTCTCTCTCACACACTGACTCTCAGATTCTCTCTTCCACCCTCTTTTCATCAGTATATTTATTCTTCGTAAGCTTCATCTTCACCTTTCTGCCGTTCACCCTTCCCATCCTCTCTCTTCCTCTCTACCACCTTCCTCTTCCTTTCCTTTATCCCCCACTCACTATTTTCCTCCTCGTTTCCCTGCTCCTCTTAATTCCTCAAATTTCTCTTTCCTTCTTTCTGTCTCTTATTGCTGTATAGCCCTTGTGGCTTAGCCCTTCTTTTTGATTATAATAATAATCTGTCTCTTATTAAATAGCTTCAGTAGACAAGACAGCCTTCAGCTCTGCAATTAACCCAATACGATACCATCATTCACATAGGTCGCAAAACTTATTTCCAGGACCGGAATTGAAAACGCTAATGAGAAACCTTGATTCAAGAAAATTCTCGGCAATCCTTAACATCAACAAATTACGCGGAGTAACAGCCTGCTGGAGTTGCTCACTCACTAACAAAATTATTGAACAACTCGTTCGACAATGGTAGAGCCTAGTGATTAGGAACTCAACAAATATTCTTTCGGTAAGGAAAGGAAGACAAGTGCCTTTAACAATCGTTACATTAGGGTAACATCAATAAATAAGACTCATTAGAATGGAAATGGTACATATTTGGAAGACATCTTAATAACCTAAAACAAAAATGAACTGACACTAAGAGATCAGTCCTGACATGGAGTTCGTCAGTTATATTTAAACAATGGCACCGTAACGTCCCGAAAATTGTAGAATAGCCACATCGTTTGTGTAGTTTGTGGGTTTAGAGCTTAGTTTTTATTGTAATATTTTTTGGGACTTTTAATGGTTTCAAAAGTTAGTTTTTATTGTAATAATTTTTTTTTAGGACTTAATGCCTTCATAAGTTAAAAAAATAAAAAACCTTCGACAAGTTATCATATCTAAGATTGATGACCAAAACTGAAGGGAGATGAGACATCCTTCAAGTCTGAGTGATAACTAAATCACTGATAAACAATGAGTGGTTCTTAATGGGAGAAGTGTTTTGAGTGGGCAGCCGTCAAGTGTGAACATTCTCAGGAATCAGTCTTAGGTCAGTCTTTTAATACAATATACATAAATTTTAAAACATTAATAAAATAATGAGATTCAAGGATGACAGAAAATTGAAACAAAAAATAAAAATACATCGTCCATTGCGTGTGAGCATTCAGAGTTAACTGAACAGGTTGCCATCTTGGAGACATGGAAAATGCGTGTCAGTGGTGACATAATATCAAATATTAATTTAAAATGTGGTACGTACTTTTGAGTAATAAGCGACGATATACGACACTACGTCTGCCCGCAACTTGCTAAGCCAACAGGATGACTGGTTTCTGAGCGAGGAATTAAGAACGCAAAACGCGTAAACCAGCTGTGACTATAATGTAGTTAGAGCACACCTCGGGTATGCTGCTCAGTTTTGATTGGTAAATGAAATAAATGACAAGTTGTATCTTCATCAAGAAATAAACTATAAGAAGAAAGAAGCAAAGCTGTGAGCTTGTTCTATCCCTTGAAGATGCTAAGTCACTGATATACTCAAACACGGAGAACTATTTCAAGTGTAAAGTGAATGAACAGAACAGCCATTACAAAACTAGCCGGACAAACAATTTACAAAAGTCTTACTCAACTAGATAATATACAGGAACTACAGCCTTATGGGTTTATTGTTTAGTTGTGATTATACTAATAATAATGTACAGGAACTACGTGTGATCAATAGCCTACTGATGTTTGTTCAGGAACTACGTCAGGATGATGTAGTTCTTCAGCTTAGGCCATAACAATAGTAAGGTAAAGTAGTAATGGTGACAGTAATAACAGTGTTAAAAGCAGAAGTTTAACTCCGTCTTTATGATCTAGGTACAGTCTCAAAATAGACAGGCTAGATAAAATTTGTCAGGTAACAGCAAGTTTTTCCTGACGTAGGTCTTATTCATATGATA
>NC_091347.1:7825206-7867706 GCF_038502225.1 Cherax quadricarinatus | reverse complement strand
GGCTTGTCTTGTGTATATATATATATATATATATATATATATATATATATATATATATATATATATATATATATATATATATATGACCATGAAAACTGATAGGACGCTGAAATTATGTATGCAATAGATGCAGTAAGCCCTTGTGGTTTATTGCGTTACTACACGGAATGGAGGACAACAGGGAGTGGAATACTACACGGAGTAGAGAAGGGCTACACAGAGTGGAGAGGTACTACACAGAGTGGAGAGGTACTACACAGAGTGGAGAGAGACTACACAGAGTGGAGAATAGCTACAGAGTGGAGAAGGGCTACACATTGTATAAGGCCTACGCAGAGCGTAGAAGGGCTACACAGTGGAGAAGGGCTACACAGAGTGGAGAACTACATGGGGTGGAGAAGGGCTACACAGAGTGAAAGGGGACTGACTACCCAAAGTGGAGAGGGAATGGTCAGAGTGGAGAGGGGCTACACAGAGTGGAGAGGGACTACTCAGAGTGGAGAAGCGCTACACAGAGTGGAGAAGGGCTACACAGAGTGGAGAAGGGCTACACAGTGGAGAAGGGCTACACAGAGTGGAGAAGGGCTATGCAGAGTGGAGAAGGGCTATGCAGAGTGGAGAAGGGCTACACAGTGGAGAAGGGCTACACAGTGGAGAAGGGCTACACAGTGGAGAAGGGCTACACAGTGGAGAAGGGCTACACAGTGGAGAAGGGCTACACAGTGGAGAAGGGCTTCACAGGGTAGAGAGGGACTACACTTTAGTTACAATAGGCTTCAAAAGTGTTTAGAATTTTAATAATTATAAAACAAGACGATATTCTCAAGGTATGACTGGGAAACCATAGTTGTTAAACCATGGTGTTAAACCATAGTGGTGTTAAACCATAGTGATGATAAACCATGGTTATGTTAAACCATGGTGGTGGTAAACCGTGTTGGTGGTAAACCATAGTTGTGTTAAACCATGGTGTTAACCTTGATGGTGGTAAACCATAGTGAGGGTAAACCATGATGGGGATAAACCGTGGTTGTGGTAAACCATGGCTGTGTTAAACCATAGTTATGTTAAACCATGGTGATGGTATACCATGTTTGTGTTAAACCATGGTGATAGTAAACCATGTTTGTGTTAAACCATGGTTGTGTTAAGCCATGGTGATAAACCATGGTGGTGTTAACCCATGGTGGTGTTAAAGCATGGTGGTGGTAAGTCATAGTGGTGTTAAAACATAGTGGTGTTAAACAGTAGTGGTGTTAAACAGCAAGGGTGTTAAACCATAGCTGTGTTAAACCATAGCGGTGTTAAGCCATGGTGTTAAACCATGGTAGTTTTTAAACCATGGTGTGAAACAATAGTGGTGTGACACCATAGTGGTGTTAAACCATGGTGGTGTTAAACCATAGTGGTGTTAGACCATGGTGGTGTTAAACAGTGGTGGTGTTAAACCATAGTGGTGTTAGACCATGGTGGTGTTAAACAGTGGTGGTGTTAAACCATAGTTGTGTTAAACCATGGTATTAAACCATAGTAATGTTAAACCATGGTATTAAACCATAGTAATGTTAAACCATAGAAGTTTGAAATCTATGCGATGCACTGAGTTCGAGATATATTGTAAAGAAAATGGTAACGAAGGAAGACTCGCGGCAGCTCTCATCGTTGATACTTCTGAAATTACATGAAAAATGGTAACTAGAATTTCACGTCAACAAATGAAATTTATTGAAAACTGGCAGAGAGGAAGCCGGTGGAAGTTCATCTGAGAGTAAACAACTCAATGTTATTATATACCTGAGTATATATGTCACGCCTGACACAGCTCAAATTATCTTATGTATGAAATCTCTTTTGACACTAACACACAAGTGTTATTACATACGTAGAACCTATCTCGAGTGCTCAGCTCCAGTGTCGAGCCTCCACGCAGCAGAATTTAAGAAACTAGAGTACGCAGATTTGCTTTCAGGGTGGTGACTGAAATAAGAAAAAAAAAACTTTAAAGAGAGACAGAACGAACTTCTTTTAACTTAGAAGAGAAATGATCACGGCTTTAAGACTACTCCAAGATTTAGACAAGATGGAGAAAAATAGAGTATTCAGCATGGGAGAGACCAGGACGAGGGAGCACAGACAGAAGCTGAATACCAAGTAGGACCAGAAAGATGCGTAAAACGCTGCATTTACTTCGAAATTTTCGACGTATGTTCCATTGCCGAAACAATCTGTTCACAAACGAATCATTCTGAGTTAGAATCCTGGGCAGTGAGAGATGTATACATAAATTTCCATACACCCAATACCTCTATTCAAATCGTACTATACTGGTACTTTAGTGTTAGTCAACTTAGGTGGGTCGTATCTTTGGCAAGGGAGAAACATGAGCAAGTCTCCTTACACCTGCTGTATGTGTTTACCAAACAGCAGAACACACGCACCAGGATGTTATCTGACTGTTCTATGTTATATACCAAGCAGGGCGACACGTACATAACACCTACTGCACGTGTTTATATAACACTTAGTAGGTTCATGGGTGACAATCTACTGTTGTAGTTCGAACTCCTGTGGGGATTGTATAATATATAACAAAAATACTGCCAGGTCTACGATTTGAAGAAAAGCTAAGGCAGAATAATATATATATAAGCATTAAAAATAAACATAATTAAAATGTAGAAATTATGAATGTAAGACAGAAGTAACAGGAACTAGGTCACAGATATCGTACAGGTCACAGTAGAGACAAGAAATATTAACGAGCAGATGGAAATCATTTAAATCAACAGAAAGTTAAGAGGGACCACAAGAACCTTCAAAACTCGCAAAAATCAGCTCGGGTAAATACAATCCTTTCTCCCTCCCCCCCCCCCTCGAACGCCTCCACACACACTCTTGTACACACAGGAGATACGAATCGACACCCGCAAACAAATTGGTGAGCACACATACACAGGCTGGTGAGAGTGAGACGAACACAAGGTAAAAGAAATTTCTGCATTTTTCCTTAGACAAACAAAAGGATGAGAGGTAACACCACATAGATTAGAGAGTGAAGTAGTGTGACGCAAGACATGCAAAATATCAAAATTTTGACCTTCAATATATAGCAGTTTGGGAGATTTGGAAAACTATAGAACACAGAACAATTAATATAGCGAAAGTTAGTGCCACATGGTCAACAAGATGATGAAGTTTGAAATAGATATTGCATAAAAAGTGACAAATATCTGAAAAAGAATCAGTAGTCATGAGATGATAGATGTTAAGAGGCAGCCAGTGTAAATCACCACACTAGTTCTGAGTGTAGTTTAAGGCCGCTCGAACTTAGTATTTTTAAGCAGCATAAGGTAGCTGATAAAAGGAGCTAGAAAGTGACAAAAAAATACTTTCAAAATGAAAATAGGAGGAAAGTCATTAGGAAGGGAAGAGGATAAATAAAAACTATTGTGGAAATGTTCCACAAGGGTCAGTGCTTGGAAAAGTACTTTTTTGTGTGTATGTAAACGACTTGAAAGAGGAAATCGAATCAAAGGCGTCCCAGTTCGTAGATGATTGGAAACTGATGAGAATAAAAACGGAAGTAGACCAGGAAACATTAATAATGAATCAGGACTAGTTGTAGGATTGGTCTGACAGGTGGCTATTGGAGTTTAACCCCAGTAAATGTAAATATGTGAAAATCGGAGACGTCTAGAAACTGTAAAGGCTCGGGGGACAAAGACTGCAAACTCCGCTGAAAGAGGATCTCGGGGTGAGCATAGTTCGAGCATTTCTCCTAAGGTACACAATCAACCGAATAATTGCTGCAGTAATCACGAGACTGACAAATACAAGGGTAGCTTCCAGGAACATCAGCAAGGAAGCATTCACGACCTCATACACAGCATATGTCAGGCCCATCAGGGAGTAATGCAACGCCAGTACGGAAAGCATGTTAAGAACCTGGAAAAAGTGCAAAGATTTGCACCGAAACTAGTCCCAGCGCTGAGGGGTATGACCTATGAGGAGAAGTTAAAGGAGCTAAACCTGACGATACAAGAGAACAAAAAGATCGGAGGTGATATGATTGCGACAGGGTGGACGGGGGAGAGAATTTAAGAGGCAAGTCTCGGGTACAAGAGGTAACAGCTGGTAGTTAAAGGCACAGATGAGTGACAAGCATCGTAGGTAACATTCTTCTAGCCTTAGAGTGGACAGGAAGTGGAACGACCTAGACAGCGAGTGGACAGGAAATGGAACGACTTAGACAGCGAGTGGACAGGAAGTGGAACGACCTAGACAGCGAGTGGACAGGAAGTGGAACGACCTGGACAGCCACTCGCGAACAGCAGAGAGACTGGCCAGGAGTTCAGAATCGACCCTTGCAACCACAATTCGGCGAGTACGCACATACACACACACACGCGCACACACACACACACACACACACACACACACACACACACACACACACACACACACACACACACACACACACACACACACACACACACCTACACACCCACACACACACACACACACACACACACACTCGGACTCGACCCCCGCAACCTCAACTAGGTGAGTACCTACACACACACACACCTACACACACACACACACACACACACACACACCTACACACCTACACACACACACACACACACACACACACACACACACACACACACACACACACACACCTACACACACACACACCTACACACACACACACCTACACACACACACACCTACACACACACACACACCTACACACACACACCTACACACACACCTACACACACACCTACACACACACACACAACTACACACACACCTACACACACACAACTACACACACACCTACACACACACACCTACACACACACCTACACACACACACACACACACACCTACACACACACACACACACACACACACACACACTCAACACACACACACACACCTACACACACACCTACACACACACACCTACACACACACACACCTACACACACACCTACACACACACCTACACACACACACACCTACACACACACACCTACACACACACCTACACACACACACACACCTACACACACACACACACACCTACACACACACCTACACACACACACACACACACACACACACACACCTACACACACACACACACATACACACACACACACCTACACACACACCTACACACACACACACCTACACACACACACACCTACACACACACACACCTACACACACACACACACCTACACAAACACACACACCTACACACACACACACACCTACACACACACACACCTACACACACACCTACACACACACACACCTACACACACACACACCTACACACACACACACACCTACACACACACACACACACCTACACAAACACACACACCTACACACACACACACACCTACACACACACACACCTACACACACACACCTACACACACACACACACCTACACACACACACACAACTACACACACACACACACACACACACACCTACACACACACACACACACCTACACACATACACACACACACCTACACACACCTACACACACACGCACACACCTACACACACACACACACACCTACACACACACACACCTACACACACACACCTACACACATACACACACACAAGCAGGAGTTCCGGAGTGTGTACCTCGACCGAGACAGAACACAGGACGAAAGGAAGACAATGAAAGAGAGAGTTCAAAAACGAAAGGAGAAATGGGAGGAAATGAAAAAGGAGAGCAGAATAACCCAGGATCAAATGGAAGGACAAGCGCACCCCCCAGAAACACCTGCAGAAGAACTCCAGCCACGACACCCCCAAGGCAACTGAACAATCCAAACCAACCATCACACACCGATCCCTCTGTTTCCACCCCCCACACCACAGTTACAGTATTAGAACAGAAGTTGAAGGTTTGGTACACAAATGCAGATGGATTAACGAATAAACATGAGGAATGGCAAGAAAGAATCAATGAGAAGTCCCCAGACATCATAGCAGTTACAGAAACAAAACTCATGGAGACAATAACAGATGCAATCTTCCCACCAGGATACCAGATCATGAGGAAAGATAGAAGGGGCAGGGGGGGAGGTGGGGTTGCTCTTCTCGTAAAAAACAGATGGAAATTCGAGAAAATGGAAGGAATAGATGAGACGGGAGAAAGAGATTACATAGCAGGTACACTTCAGTCTGGGGAACACAAAGTGGTCATTGCAGTGATGTATAATCCACCACAGAACTGCAGGAGGCCAAGAGAGGAATATGAAGAGAGCAACAGAGCAATGATGGACACACTTGCTGAGGTGGCAAGAAGAGCTCACTCCAGCAGAGCAAAGTTGCTGGTTATGGGGGATTTCAACCACAGGGAGATTGACTGGGAAAACCTGGAGCCACATGGGGGTCCCGAAACATGGAGAGCCAGGATGTTGGACGTGGTGCTGGAAAACCTCATGCACCAACATGTTAAGGACACTACCAGAATGAGAGGGGAGGATGAACCAGCAAGATTGGACCTTGTGTTCACCCTGGGCAGCTCAGACATTGAGGACATCAAGTATGAGAGTCCCCTAGGAGCTAGCGACCACGTGGTTCTGTGCTTTGAATACATAGAGCTGCAAGTGGAGAGAATAACAGGAGTAGAATGGGAAAAGCCTGACTATAAAAGAGGGGACTACATAGGGTTGAAGAACTTCCTGCGGGAGGTCCAGTGGGACAGAGAACTGGCAGGAAAGCCAGTAAATGAAATGATGGAATATGTAGCAACAAAATGCAAGGAGGCAGTGGAAAGGTTCATTCCCAAGGGCAACAGTAACAACGGGAAGACCAGAACAAGCCCCTGGTTTACCCGACGGTGTAAGGAGGCAAAAACAAAGTGCAATAGAGAATGGAAAAAGTACAGAAGGCAGAGAACACACGAAAATAGGGAGATCAGTCGCAGAGCCAGGAATGAGTATGCACAGGTAAGGAGGGAGGCCCAGCGACAGTATGAAAATGACATAGCATCGAGAATCAAGACTGACCCGAAACTGTTGTATAGCCACATCAGGAGGAAGACAACAGTCAAAGACCAGGTGATCAGATTAAGGACAGAAGGTGGAGAACTCACAAGAAATGATCAGGAGGTATGTGAGGAGCTGAACAGGAGATTTAAGGAAGTATTTACAGTAGAGACAGGAAGGGCTGTGGGAAGACAGCACAGAAGGGAACATCAAGAGGGAATATACCAACAAGTGTTGGATGACATACGAACAACTGAGGAGGAGGTGAAGAAGCTCTTAAGTGACCTTGACACCTCAAAGGCGATGGGACCGGACATCTCCCCATGGGTCCTTAGAGAAGGAGCAGAGATGCTGTGTGTCCCTCTAACCACAATCTTCAACACATCCCTTGAAACTGGGCAACTACCTGAGAAATGGAAGACAGCTAATGTAGTCCCCATATTTAAGAAAGGAAACAGAAACGAGGCACTAAACTACAGACCTGTCTCTCTGACATGTATTGTGTGCAAAGTCATGGAGAAGATTATCAGGAGGAGAGTGGTCGAACACCTGGAAAGGAACAAGATTATAAATGAAAACCAGCATGGGTTCATGGAAGGCAAATCTTGTATCACAAACCTCCTGGAGTTTTATGACAAGGTATCAGAAGTAAGACACGAGAGAGAGGGTTGGGTAGATTGCGTTTTCCTAGACTGCAGGAAGGCCTTTGACACAGTTCCCCACAAGAGATTAGTGCAGAAGCTGGAGGATCAGGCACACGTAAAAGGAAGGGCACTGCAATGGATAAGGGAATACCTGACAGGGAGGCAGCAACGAGTCATGGTACGTGAAGAGGTATCACAGTGGGCGCCTGTTACGAGCGGGGTCCCACAGGGGTCAGTTCTAGGACCAGTGCTATTTTTGATATATGTGAATGACATGATGGAAGGAATAGACTCTGAAGTGTCCCTGTTCGCAGATGACGTGAAGTTGATGAGAAGAATTAAATCGGACGAGGATGAGGCAGGACTGCAAAGAGACCTGGAGAGGCTGGACATGTGGTCCAGTAACTGGCTTCTCGAATTCAATCCAGCCAAATGCAAAGTCATGAAGATTGGGGAGGGGCAAAGAAGACCGCAGACAGAGTATAGGCTAGGTGGACAAAGACTACAGACCTCACTCAGGGAGAAAGACCTTGGGGTGACCATAACACCGAGCACATCACCGGAGGCACACATCAACCAAATAACCGCTGCAGCATACGGGCGCCTGGCAAACCTGAGAATAGCGTTCCGATACCTTAATAAGGAATCGTTCAAGACACTGTACACTGTGTATGTTAGGCCCATACTGGAGTATGCAGCACCAATCTGGAACCCACACCTGGTCAAGCACTTCAAGAAGTTAGAGAAAGTACAAAGGTTTGCAACAAGGCTAGTCCCAGAGCTCAAGGGAATGTCGTACGAGGAAAGGTTAAGGGAAATCGGACTGACGACACTGGAGGACAGCAGGGTCAGGGGAGACATGATAACGACATACAAGATGCTGCGGGGAATAGACAAGGTGGACAGAGATAGGATGTTCTAGAGAGGGGACACAGGGACAAGGGGTCACAACTGGAAGCTGAAGACTCAGACGAGTCACAGGGACGTTAGGAAGTATTTCTTCAGTCATAGAGTTGTCAGCAAGTGGAATAGCCTAGCAAGTGAAGTAGTGGAGGCAGGAACTATACATAGTTTTAAGAAGAGGTATGACAAAGCTCAGGAAGCAGAGAGAGAGGATCCAGTAGCGATCAGTGAAGAGGCGGGGCCAGGAGCTGAGTCTCGACCCCTGCAACCACAATTAGGTGAGTACACACACACACACACACACACACACACACACACACACACACACACACACACACCTACACACACACACACACACCTACACACACACACCTACACACACACACCTACACACACACCTACACACACACCTACACACACACCTACACACACACACACACACACACACACACACACACACACACACACACACACACACACACCTACACACACACACACACACACACACACACACACACACCTACACACACACACACACACACACCTACACACACACACCTACACACACACACCTACACACACACACACACCTACACACACACACCTACACACACACACACACACACACATGCGAATTAACCTCAGTCAAACAAGACACCACCCACTCATATTCACACCACCCACTCAGATTCACACCACCCACTCAGCTACCAATCACTTGGTGTCTCTCCTCGCCCGCTAATCAGACCAAGAACAAACAAGCTGTCAGAGAGGAGGGAGGAGACGGCGAAGATAGACTTGGAGGTATTCTATAACACGCGCTAACGAGGCCATTCGGAGTCGCCCTAGCACGCTGTTCGTTTACAAAGTGAAATCGTAGAGCTAAAAGCCAAGCTATCAACAGAATTATCATGGCATCTTACCCCAAACACCGCTCCTTTAGTACTCTCTGCCTCTGCCTTCCTTAAGTAAGTTCTACCTGGTTCTACCTGTTTTACTGTTGTTCTGCCTAGTTCTTTTGGTTATCTATGCTTGGCCTGTGGTTATTACTCTTGTTAGGTAAACGGACACAAGTGCAACTAATGTGTCATTTTACTGTGGCAACGTTTCGCTCTCCAGGAACTTTGTCAAGCCGTTACAAAAATACATGGACACAGAGGGTATATATAGGTGTAAGGCACAATATAATCGTCGTAGACGTAGTAGTAGTAGTTGTAATACTAGTGGTAGTAGTACTAACAGTAATTACTTTTACTAACAGGCTGTTACCGTTCTTAACACATAGTGCCACTGGCTTTCCAATATTCACCAATAGCTATAACTTGTTTCCCTTAAACTCACACTATGGCTACACTGGTGGAGTTTGTCGTGACGTTCTCGATGGTCTTCGTTCGGATGGCCTTCATTGGAATGGCCTTCATTGGCCTTCATTCGCTAGGGTTTCAAGGGATGTCAACTCAGCCTCGTCTGCCAATGCTTCCTTAGTGCTCGTTGTGACGTTCCCAGTAGACAACTCACATTCGTCAGGTTCACAGAAAATGGGTTCGAAGTTTCCACAGTATTCTTCTGGTTCTTCGTTGTTTCTGCCACTCCTTCCGTCTTCTTGATCCTCAGCTTCGTCTCATGTTGCCCGGCCACTGTCCAGGTTCCCCTCCTGACCTGAGGACTCAAACAGGAGGATTACGTTATGTAGTATCAGCAGTAGGAACTATGTGATGGAAGGCTTTATTGTTTTGAGGAGGATTCTTGCTAATACTTCAGAGATGATGAAGCTGCCTTTATTTTGCTTAAGTGATTAATGATGATTCAAGACATTTACGTCTACCAACGTTATTATTACTCTTGCTTATTCTGCTTCCACTGGTTTTTGGACTTGTGCTTGCGTTACTATTGATCTTAATTCTCTGTTCTTAGTTCTCTCTGTTCTGTTAGTAATGTTAATATTTTTGTTACTAATGTTTACACCTTGGCCGCAGAGAATGTTTGGTAGGCTGAATCTGATAAGGACCCCCATTGGATGGGCGGGTGTCTATGTAGTTACATAAGATAACGATGAAGTTTCTTGGCAAGTGGTTAAGCTATTATAGAAGCCGTTGTTCTGGCTGAAATTGTTAGATGTACAGATAATTGATGACTCGAGGATTCTGTGTGTTTTCTTCTCCGGCGATAAGTTTTGCGTCTTTGTAGCTAATTAAATGGTTGTTGAAGTTTTGGTGGTGAACGCAGGAGTTCCTTAAATTGTCCAATCTGCCTGCATAGTGGTTTTCTGAAATACAGCTTGTCCTGTTTATTACTGGTGATGTCCTTGATGGTGGATATTACGAACACAAGTAAGAATGGCATGTGAGACCTGGTCGTGATTTGAAATAGAGCAAACAAAACTCAACATAGACTATAATTTATATGTGCCTTCAGATGATATATACTGGTATGTACACTATGTACAATATGTACAGATGAAACATTTAGTGTACACCACGGTGACAGATGCCAAAGCAGAAGCCGGAGAGAGTGCACAGTGCTCAGCCAGCAGCTAGGTAAGTCTGCCAATGCTTACCGCAAGTGAGCCACATTGCATCAGCTTTGGCGGGCTTGCCTGTTATTGGTCAATGAACTAAGGTACTGATTTAACGACGGGTACCCTATTGATTGATAAACCTTTAGCACCCCGTTCGCTGGTTGGGAGGCAGCTTATATGGGAGTGTGACGTACGCCGAATAATTTGTAACATATTCTTTGCATGCCCCAGTGGATGTGGAAGTAGACACTTGGAACGACGTACTGGACCAGATGTTGGAAACGTGTTTGGCAACGGAGGTGGTGGGGAGGACCATGTATCTCTTCTCGGCAATGTCTTTTCTAGGTTAGTTAAGGATGTTATATGCCCTGCATCTGCAGTCTCTAATGAAGTGACGATAGTGAAGTTTAGGAAATACTTGTTCAGTGAGAGAGCATTCCTCCTCAAGGAACTCATTGCTGCAGCTTAGTGCACGAAGTAAAAAGCCTAGAATTACACCACGTTTGGTGCAGTGATAACACCAGGAGGCAGCTCTGACGAGAACTCACACACACGAGCTTTTAAATCTCTGCAAAAAATTCAACTTAAACCAGCAAATAATAGAGCCTACTAGATTGGAGAATACACTAGACCTCATCTTCACTAACAATGATGATCTGATACGAAATGTCACCATATCAAAACCAATATACTCAGATCGCAACATAATCGAGGTTCAGACATGAATGCGCGGAGCCCCAGACCGACAAAATGAGATTAGTCACGAGGGAGCCTTCACCAAATTCAACTTCAATAACAAGAACATAAAGTGGGGCCAAGTAAACCAAGTCCTAAACGATATAAGCTGGGAAGATAGACTAAGCAGCACAGACCCCCAACTTATGCCTAGAACAGATTAACTCGGTGGCACTCGATGTATGCTCAAGGCTTATTCCTTTAAGAAAAAGGAGGAGTAGATGTAAAATAGAAAGAGACAGGCGCTCCCTTTACAGGCGACGGAAAAGAATAACAGAGCGGCTAAAAGAGGTCAATATATCTGAAATGCGTAGGGAGTCACTGGTCAGAGAAATAGCAAACATCGAACTTAAGCTAAAGGAATCTTATAGGAGTCAGGAATCGCGGGAAGAACTAAAAGCCATAAATGAAATCGAAAGAAACCCAAAGTATTTCTTCTCCTATGCCAAATCAAAGTCGAGAACAACATCCAGTATTGGGCCCCTACTTAAACAAGATGGGTCCTACACAGATGACAGCAAGGAAATGAGTGAGCTACTCAAGTCCCAGTATGACTCAGTTTTTAGCAAGCCGCTAACCAGACTGAGAGTCGAAGATCAAAATGAATTTTTTATGAGAGAGCCACAGAATTTGGTTAACACAAGACTATCTGATATTATCCTGACGCCAAGTGACTTCGAACAGACGATAAATGACATGTCCATGCACTCTGGTCCTGGGGCAGACTCATGGAACTCCGTGTTCATTAAGAGCTGCAAGAAGCCCCTGTCACGAGCTTTTACCACCCTATGGAGAGGGAGCATGGACACGGGGGTCGTCCCACAGTTACTGAAAACAACAGACATAGCCCCACTCCACAAAGGGGGCAATAAAACAATAACAAAGAACTACAGACCGATAGCACTAACATCCCATATCATAAATATCTTTGAAAGGGTCCTAAGAAGCAAGATCGCCACCCATCTAGATACCCATCAATTACACAACCCAGGGCAACATGGGTTTAGAGCCGTTCGCGCCTGTCTGTCTCAGCTACTGGATCACTACGACAAGGTCCTAGATGCACTAGAAGACAAAAAGAATGCAGATGTAATATATACAGACTTTGCAAAAGCCTTCGACAAGTGTGACCATGGCGTAATAGCATACAAAATGCGTGCTAAAGGAATAACAGGAAAAGTTGGTAGATGGATCTATAATTTCCTCACAAACAGAACACAAAGAGTAGTAGTCAACAGAGTAAAGTCTGAGGCGGCTACGGTGAAAAGCTCTGTTCCACAAGGCACAGTACTCGCTCCCATCTTGTTTCTCATTCTCATATCTGACATAGACAAGGATGTCAGCCACAGCACCGTGTCTTCCTTTGCAGATGACACCCGAATCTGTATGACAGTGTCTTCCATTGCAGACACTGCAAGACTCCAGGCGGACATCAACCAAATCTTTCAGTGGGCTGCAGAAAACAATATGAAGTTCAACGATGAGAAATTTCAATTATTCCGATATGGTAAACATGAGGAAATTAAAACTTCATCAGAGTACAAAACAAGTTCCTTCCACAAAATAGAGCGAAAAACTAACGTCAAAGACCTGGGAGTGATCATGTCGGAGGATCTCACCTTCAAGGACCATAACATTGTATCAATCGCATCTGCTAGAAAAATGACAGGATGGATAATGAGAACCTTCAAAACTAGGGATGCCAAGCCCATGATGACACTCTTCAGGTCGCTTGTTCTATCTAGGCTGGAATATTGCTGCACACTAACAGCACCTTTCAAGGCAGGTGAAATTGCTGACCTAGAAAATGTACAGAGAATCTTCACGGGGCGCATGACGGAGATAAAACACCTCAGTTACTGGGAGCGCTTGAAGTTCCTGAACCTGTACTCCCTGGAACGCAGGCGGGAGAGATACATGATTATATACACCTGGAAATTCCTAGAGGGACTAGTACTGAACTTGCACACGAAAATCACTCACAACGAAAGCAAAAGACTCGGCAGACGATGCAACATCCCCCAGTGAAAAGCAGGGGTGTCACTAGCACGTTAAGAGACCATACAATAAGTGTCAGGGGCCTGAGACTGTTCAACTGCCTCCCAGCATACATAAGGGGGATTACCAATAGACCCCTGGCTGTCTTCAAGCTGGCACTGGACAAGCACCTAAAGTCGGTACCTAACCAACCGGGCTGTGGCTCGTACGTTGGATTGCGTGCAAACAGCAGTAACAGCCTGGTTGATCCGGTTCTGATCCACCAGGAGGCATGGTCACAGACCGGGCCGCGGGGACGTTGCTCCCCGGAATTCTCTCCAGGTAAACTCCAGGTGTCGCTGTGAGAGTAGAAGTGGAGAAGATCGTGTTGATTGGAAGGTTTTCGACAGACTTTGAAACGAAGTTCTTGGTCAGCTTTGAAGGGTAGAAAATCAAGCAAAGGAAGAGCGTTGTCGACTTCTTCTGGTGTGAACTAGATTGAGGGTTCGACGTGGTTGAGCTTGTGTTGGAGAGCTTGGACGTTGAAGCGTCTGGGAGTTATTATGAGAGGGAATAATAGAGGATAATCGCTCAGCTTCCAGATGTTCCATGTATAAGTTCACCAGTACGACTCTTAAGTGGGGAACCCATGTGTAGTTCAAAAGTCTGCTGAAAAAATGTGATTTTCGAAGGAGAAACATATAAAGCCAATACACAGTTCAACAAGGTCGATGAAATCTTTGGCTGGATTAGGAAGGTCAAGAGGGTCGTCAGTTTTCCTTCACAGAAGATTAATGGCTTGTGTAGTAGGCACTTAGGTGAATGGAGATGTTACGTCAAGGCTAGAGAGTTTCTTGTTCTTGATGTTAATGTTGCGAATGCGATTGAGATCAGTGTTTAAGATGTGCTCTGCTGATTGTGCCCAAGAGTTTAGAAAGGTGTTTAGCAAGAACCCTAAAAGTTGGTGGGGAGATGGGTCTCAGTGGAATTCCAGGCTTGTGAGTTTTTGGCAGGTCATACATTCTGGCGGGTCTGGGGTTGCTGGGAATTGTTTGCAGAAGTTTCTTTCCTTGTTGTGAGTCCCTGAGGCCAGCGAGGCCAACAGAGGTATGTGTACGCAAGTGACAACGATGCGGGGGTTCTTGGTTCCGTTAAAACAGTTGCCCGCAAGACACAATAGATAACTTTATCTACATACTTATAATTGCACGTTTCATTTAGCGGACAAATATGAAAGATTCTTCTAAAGTACAGTTTAGAAAAAAGACCATCTTTCCATACAGATCACAAACTATCTCACTAAAATAGCACCAGAGTGGAGAACATAACTTCAACAGTCATAAACCATACCACGGGCGGGATTTGAACCCGAGGTCAGTCTCAAAACTCCAGACCGTCGCGTTAGCCGTCGTCCAACTAGGTGTATTTCTACTCCATAGGAAGGTTAGCATAGGCACCACTGTGTCCACAAATGCAAGTTTTTACAGACGAATCTCTCGCTAATGCGACGGTCTGGAGTTTTGAGACTCTCTGACCGCGGGTTCAAATCCCGCCCGTGGTATGGTTTGTTTTCAATCGTGTCATTATGATTTCGTGAGTCATGTTGACGGCTTTGAGGGGACTTGAGCTAGAGTTCGTCACGGCCACACTAGCGGGAGATTCGTCTGTAAAAACTTGCATTTGTGGACACAGTGGTGCCTATGCTAACCTTCCTATGTTGTAGAAATACACCTAGTTGGACGAATCTTATTGTGGCTAGCTGGTCTAGTGGCTAACGCGACGGTCTGGAGTTTTGAGACTCTCTGCCCGCGGGTTCAAATCCCGCCCGTGGTATGGTTTGTTTGCAATCGTGTCATTAGGATTTCGTGAGGGACGAGCAAAAGTCTCTCTGTGTCTCTCGTGCCGAGGATTTTTCTGGTTGTTCCTTATGCATTATTAGAACTCGTGCCAGTCTTTAGACCATGTGAAGTAGTGTAGTCTTTATCCTCGCCTCCCATATCCTTGCATTATTATTATATGAGTGAGGAATTGCTAATCCCAAAAGGGTTATACAGTACCTGGAGAATAGGAGGCAGTCTTATATGATCTAAGAAGAGGATAGTTTGACTTCCTTTGAATAAGAGCCAGTCACCAGCATCAAGGAAAGGGTTATCCTCAAGGAAAACAGGTGTATCTGCGGCAACATCACGGTGGCTTCCATGCTGTCATCCGTTGTAAATCAGAGCAAAAGAGCACAAGACCTAAAATACATGATGGCATCAAGAAGCCTCGCCGTAGTCAAATGGGGGTTCACAAAGAAAATCCCGACTAAATATATTCAACTAAAGCCAGAAATATCCAGGTACCGTCAGTACACTATCATGGACTGATAAGACACTTGAATATCTTTATTCTGGAAACGTTTAGCCAGCCAGTGGCTTCTTCAACCAATGCAGAGTAAGGTGGAAGATGAGGAGGAGTTTGAGGTAATCAGTCCTTCAGCCTGGAGTCGATGTGTTCAGTCCATCTTGACAAAAGTGCAGCATATTCGCGGTGATGGAGCTTATATATTGGTGACCGATGAGGTGCAGTGGTAGCCGGAGTCACCAGTGGACAAAACAACTAGTGGAGGCAGGTCGTGTGTATATGTAGGTTAGACAAGTTTTATAAACCATTTAATCACTACTATGGACTGCTGGGAAGCCGAGGCTGTGGGACTATACATGCGCGTCGACTCTGGCCGATACTTGTATCGACCACAGATGAGAAGGTAACGTTGCCAGTGTCAGGAAGCAGAAAAAATCCAGGTAATAGCTATGCTTCACCCACCGCTACATTTAGGTAATTAGCTCATTAGACAGATCAAGGATTCATGAGCAGCCAGACTCTCTCTATAGCACCTAAACTTGTTGCAGATGAGAAGATGGTGTAATTCTTGAAGAGTAAATGCTCCCGGCATAATTCTGAATCAGTGGAAAAAGACATTTGTGTAGAGTTCAGGACATTTACCAAAGGAAATGACGGAAGCCACTCAGGGAGAAAGGTTTCCTTTAATAAATGTCCTGAACTATACACACGTTTCCTTTTTTAGTTTGTCAGTATTACCAGACCATTTATAATAAATTCTCAACCCGATAATGTTTAGAGTGCTGCCTCAGTACACACCCTCGTGTGCTTCCTAACCTCACACTCTCTAGTGCTGCCTCAGTACACACCCTCGTGTGCTTCCTAACCTCACACTCTCTAGTGCTGCTTCAGTACACACCCTCGTGTGCTTCCTAACCTCACACTCTCTAGTGCTGCCTCAGTACACGCCCTCGAGTGCTTCCTAACCTCACACTCTCTAGTGCTGCCTCAGTACACGCCCTCGAGTGCTTCCTAACCTCTCACTCTCTAGTGCTGCCTCAGTACACGCCCTCGAGTGCTTCCTAACCTCACACTCTCTAGTGCTGCCTCAGTACACGCCCTCGAGTGCTTCCTAACCTCACACTCTCTAGTGCTGCCTCAGTACACGCCCTCGAGTGCTTCCTAAGTTCACACTCTCTAGTGCTGCCTCAGTACACGCCCTCGAGTGCTTCCTAAGTTCACACACTCTAGTGCTGCCTCAGTACACGCCCTCGAGTGCTTCCTAACCTCACACTCTCTAGTGCTGCCTCAGTACACGCCCTCGAGTGCTTCCTAACCTCACACTCTCTAGTGCTGCCTCAGTACACGCCCTCGAGTGCTTCCTAACCTCACACTCTCTAGTGCTGCCTCAGTACACGCCCTCGAGTGCTTCCTAACCTCACACTCTCTAGTGCTGCCTCAGTACACGCCCTCGAGTGCTTCCTAAGTTCACACTCTCTAGTGCTGCCTCAGTACACGCCCTCGAGTGCTTCCTAACCTCACACTCTCTAGTGCTGCCTCAGTACACGCCCTCGAGTGCTTCCTAACCTCACACTCTCTAGTGCTGCCTCAGTACACGCCCTCGAGTGCTTCCTAACCTCACACTCTCTAGTGCTGCCTCAGTACACGCCCTCGAGTGCTTCCTAAGTTCACACTCTCTAGTGCTGCCTCAGTACACGCCCTCGAGTGCTTCCTAACCTCACACTCTCTAGTGCTGCCTCAGTACACGCCCTCGAGTGCTTCCTAACCTCACACTCTCTAGTGCTGCCTCAGTACACGCCCTCGAGTGCTTCCTAACCTCACACTCTCTAGTGCTGCCTCAGTACACGCCCTCGAGTGCTTCCTAAGTTCACACTCTCTAGTGCTGCCTCAGTACACGCCCTCGAGTGCTTCCTAAGTTCACACTCTCTAGTGCTGCCTCAGTACACGTCCTCGAGTGCTTCCTAACCTCACACTCTCTAGTGCTGCCTCAGTACACGCCCTCGAGTGCTTCCTAACCTCACACTCTCTAGTGCTGCCTCAGTACACGCCCTCGAGTGCTTCCTAACCTCACACTCTCTAGTGCTGCCTCAGTACACGCCCTCGAGTGCTTCCTAACCTCACACTCTCTAGTGCTGCCTCAGTACACGCCCTCGAGTGCTTCCTAACCTCACACTCTCTAGTGCTGCCTCAGTACACGCCCTCGAGTGCTTCCTAACCTCACACTCTCTAGTGCTGCCTCAGTACACGCCCTCGAGTGCTTCCTAACCTCACACTCTCTAGTGCTGCCTCAGTACACGCCCTCGAGTGCTTCCTAACCTCACACTCTCTAGTGCTGCCTCAGTACACGCCCTCGAGTGCTTCCTAACCTCACACTCTCTAGTGCTGCCTCAGTACACGCCCTCGAGTGCTTCCTAACCTCACACTCTCTAGTGCTGCCTCAGTACACGCCCTCGAGTGCTTCCTAACCTCACACTCTCTAGTGCTGCCTCAGTACACGCCCTCGAGTGCTTCCTAACCTCACACTCTCTAGTGCTGCCTCAGTACACGCCCTCGAGTGCTTCCTAAGTTCACACTCTCTAGTGCTGCCTCAGTACACGCCCTCGAGTGCTGCCTCAGTCCACACCCTCGAGTGCTGCCTCAGTCCACACCCTCGAGTGCTGCCTCAGTCCACACCCTCGAGTGCTGCCTCAGTCCACACCCTCGAGTGCTGCCTCAGTCCACACCCTCGATTGCTTCCTCTGTCCACACCCTCGAGTGTTTTATTAGTTCACACCCTCGAGTAATGCCTCGGTCCACACCCTCGAGTGCTTCCTAAGTTCATTTCCTCGAATGCTGCATCAGTCCACACCCTTGAGTGCTGCCTCAGTCCACACCCTCAGGTGCTTCCTAAGTCCACAGCCTCGAGTGCTGCCTCAGTCCACACCCTCTTATGCTGCCTCAGTCCACACCCTCGAGTGCTGCCTCAGTACACACCCTCTTATGCAGCCTCAGTACACACCCTCTTATGCAGCCTCAGTATACACCCTCTTATGCAGCCTCAGTACACACCCTCTTATGCAGCATCAGTACACACCCTCTTATGCAGCCTCAGTACACACCCTCTTATGCAGCATCAGTACACACCCTCTTATGCAGCCTCAGTACACACCCTCTTATGCAGCCTCAGTACACACCCTCTTATGCAGCATCAGTACACACCCTCTTATGCAGCCTCAGTACACACCCTCTTATGCAGCCTCAGTACACACCCCCTTATGCAGCATCAGTACACACCCTCTTATGCAGCATCAGTACACACCCTCTTATGCAGCATCAGTACACACCCTCTTATGCAGCATCAGTACACACCCTCTTATGCAGCATCAGTACACACCCTCTTATGCAGCATCAGTACACACCCTCTTATGCAGCATCAGTACACACCCTCTTATGCAGCCTCAGTACACACCCTCTTATGCAGCCTCAGTACACACCCTCTTATGCAGCCTCAGTACACACCCTTTTATGCAGCCTCAGTACACTCCCTCTTACGCAGCCTCAGTACACTCCCTCTTATGCAGCCTCAGTACACTCCCTCTTATGCAGCCTCAGTACACACCCTCTTATGCAGCCTCAGTACACTCCCTCTTATGCAGCCTCAGTACACACCCTCTTATGCAGCATCAGTACACTCCCTCTTATGCTGCCTCAGTACACACCCTCTTATGCAGCCTCAGTACACTCCCTCTTATGCAGCCTCAGTACACACCCTCTTATGCAGCCTCAGTACACACCCTCTTATGCAGCATCAGTACACTCCCTCTTATGCTGCCTCAGTACACACCCTCTTATGCAGCCTCAGTACACTCCCTCTTATGCAGCCTCAGTACACACCCTCTTATGCAGCCTCAGTACACTCCCTCTTATGCAGCCTCAGTACACACCCTCTTATGCAGCATCAGTACACTCCCTCTTATGCTGCCTCAGTACACACCCTCTTATGCAGCCTCAGTACACTCCCTCTTATGCAGCCTCAGTACACTCCCTCTTATGCAGCCTCAGTACACACCCTCTTATGCAGCATCAGTACACTCCCTCTTATGCAGCATCAGTACACACCCTCTTATGCAGCATCAGTACACACCCTCTTACGCAGCCTCAGTACACACCCTCTTATGCTGCCTCAGTACACACCCTCTTATGCAGCCTCAGTACACACCCTCTTATGCAGCCTCAGTACACACCCTCTTACGCAGCCTCAGTACACACCCTCTTATGCAGCCTCAGTACACACCCTCTTATGCAGCCTCAGTACACACCCTCTTATGCAGCCTCAGTACACACCCTCTTATGCAGCCTCAGTACACACCCTCTTATGCAGCCTCAGTACACACCCTCTTATGCAGCCTCAGTACACACCCTCTTATGCAGCCTCAGTACACACCCTCTTATGCAGCATCAGTACACTCCCTCTTATGCTGCCTCAGTACACACCCTCTTATGCAGCCTCAGTACACTCCCTCTTATGCAGCCTCAGTACACACCCTCTTATGCAGCATCAGTACAATCCCTCTTATGCTGCCTCAGTACACACCCTCTTATGCAGCCTCAGTACACTCCCTCTTATGCAGCCTCAGTACACTCCCTCTTATGCAGCCTCAGTACACACCCTCTTATGCAGCATCAGTACACTCCCTCTTATGCAGCATCAGTACACACCCTCTTATGCAGCATCAGTACACACCCTCTTACGCAGCCTCAGTACACACCCTCTTATGCTGCCTCAGTACACACCCTCTTATGCAGCCTCAGTACACACCCTCTTATGCAGCCTCAGTACACACCCTCTTACGCAGCCTCAGTACACACCCTCTTATGCAGCCTCAGTACACACCCTCTTATGCAGCCTCAGTACACACCCTCTTATGCAGCCTCAGTACACACCCTCTTATGCTGCCTCAGTACACACCCTCTTATGCAGCCTCAGTACACACCTTCGAGTGCAGCCTCAGTTCATCCCAGTAATGATATTCGCCATTAGGACTAACACCAAATTAACATACATTTCTTTATACTTCGGTATAAGAATTCAAAGTGAATAAAATGAACAGATGTTAAAGGAAGTTCATTAGGAAAAAAACAAAATTTATTCAAGCGTCCATAAAAATGACGAGAAAAAGACTTATATAGAAGGATGAAACATTCATAAAAATCTGACATTTTTGCCTGTGAACCACAGAATACTCTGGAAAAGAAACAAGCCTTGTTTATAGATTTTAAAATCTAGACTAGAAGGTTATCTTATATCTTGCTTAAGATAAAAATCTATAATGTGAAATTGAGCAAGAAAATTAAATGAAATCATGACTTTTTCGTCCGTCCAGCCCTGACATTGATACACTCGTCTAGGATGAATAAACAAAGCACTGGGATCTCATCTAGTATTTATTGCATATTAATATTATTTTAGTCCTGTCTCGGAAAGTTTCCCAGTTTACTTTATAAAGATTTAACATTTACAGTGAACCAAATAAACACATCCAGCAGTACACTGGAAGAGTTCTGTATAAAAAAAATGAGTAACTGATTTGCTGGGTTCCAACTAATGTCTGAACTGACAGTCCACAGCTATGCCAGCACCAGCCTAATAAGATACTTTCCAAACCTCCACATACCGTAGCACTGAAGCAGCGCTGTATGACCCTTATGGGCTTAGCGCTTAGTTATGAATATAATGTAGCACTGAAGAGTTTCAGAGGCCACCAGCTGTACCTAACCGCCATTTTCACAGAGATCATCCCACAGCTGTGCAACCTGGGGCAAAATAAAGATTAACTCCTCTTTTATCACCCTTGAGTTATAAAAACGTAATAAACTTTTGTAAGAATCCACAGGTTTCTTGAAGATTCGATCTGGGGTCTGTGAAAATGGCAGTTGGGCAACAGCTGGTGGGCTCAGCGACTCCTCATGTGGCGGGTTAGAGAGAATCCTATTAGTGCGATGCTGATGTTGGCCCTGTGGTTAGTGCGTTGGGCTGTTATTTCATAGACCCCAGTTTGAATTCTGTGGTGTGTGTGTGTGTGTGTGTGTGTGTGTGCGCGCGCACGTATTTATGGTTGAAGAGTTAGTCTCAGCTCCTGGCTCTACCTCTTACACTAGTCGTTACTCTGTGCTCACTTTCCTGGCTTCGTTAGCCCTATTATGCCTATTATTGCAGCAGGGATAAGTCCTGCCTCCACCACCTTCGAACTGTCCCGTCTTGTACCTTGTTCACGCCTCTCGATCTGTCTATTCCTATCCTCTCTACCAGCAATTCTGAATATTCTGTACCGTTTGACAGCATCACGTTGTCCCTTATCCTTCTATGCTTTAATGTCGTTACGTTAAGCTCCTTTAATCCCTTTATTTCTATGGCTAACACCTTTGCAAACCTTCTTTCATTTTCTTAACATGGTAGCTTAAGTCTGCGTTCCTTGCTGGTGCAGCAGCACTCTAAGATGGTTGAGTAGTTGTTTGGTTAATTGAGTTTAGAGACTGTCGACTAGGCTAGGACCATATAAATACTTTAGTTCCTAGAGATGAAAGTAAACTTTCAGTGCATATACACAGAGAAATATACTCCTCTCGGAATATATTTCTTGTAAGCTTGACATATGTTATATATCGTGTCGTGAATAGCCCTTTGTTGTGATTCCAGAAAGCGTGTGTGTGTGTGCGTGTGTGTGTGTGTGTGTGTGTGTGTGTGTGTGTGTGTGTGTGTGTGTGTGTGTGTATTCATCTCTTTGTACTCACTTATTTGCGGTTGCAGGGCTCGATTCATAGCTCCTGACCCCACCTCTTCCCTGATCGCTACTACGTCCACTCCCTGCTCCATGAGCTTTACCAAACTTCGTCTTAAAGCTATGTATAATTCCTGCCTCCACTACGTCACTTTCCAGACTATTCCACTTAATGACAACTCTGTGACTGAAGAAATACTTCCTAACATCCCTTTGACTCATCTGAGTTATCAACTTGCAATTGTGACCCCTTGTTTCTGTGTCCCCTCTCTGGAACATCCTGTCTTTGTCCACCTTGTGAATTCCACGCAGTATTTTATATGTCTTTATCACATCTCCCCTAACCCTCCCGTCCTCCAATGTCGTCAGGCCGATTTCCCTTAACCTTTCTTCGTAGGACAATCCCCTTAGCTCTGCCACTAATCTTGTTGCAAACCTTTCCACCTCCCCTAATTTCTTGGCGTGCTTGACCAAGTGTGGGTTCAAAACTGGTGCTGCATACTCCAGTATGGGCCTGACGTACGCGGTGTACAGAGTCTTGAACGATTCCTTACTGAGTTATCGGTACGCTATTCTTAGGGTTGCCAGGCGACTATATGCTGCAACAGTTATCTGGTTGATGTGCTCCTCAGATGTGCTCAGTGATATACTCACTCCAAGATCTATTTCCTTGAGTGAACTTTGCAGTCTTTGGCCACCTATGTGTGTGTGTGTGTGTGTGTGTGTGTGTGTGTCTGTCTGCGGTGTGTGTGTGTATGAAAGAAAGACCCCCGCAGACACAATTCACAGAGCTGTGTTTGCGGGCGTCAGGTCTCAGCTCCTGGCCCCTCCTCTTAAACTACAATCGCCGGCATTATTGGCTCCTGGCCTCATAGGCCGTATCATACCTACTATTGAAACTGTGTATTGAATTTGGTACTCTACCACCGAAATAACCCGCACATAGGAGATCGAACCTTATGACGACGTTTCAGTCCAGCTTGGACCATTAACTAGTTAATGGACTAATTCGGACCGAAACGTCGTCATTAGTTACTCTTATGTGCGGGGTTATTTATTCTTCCAGTCATAGTATTGTGACTCTTTATTCTCATTCCATTTATTGACGACCATGCGGCTGAAAAAGTATTTCCTAACATCCTTGTGGTTCCTCTGTATTTTTAGCTTCCGTCTATTACTTCTCGCCCTTATCAATGCCTTCGTTTCAAAAGTTCTTTTTATCTACCCCCAGAGTATCTTGTATGTCGAAATCATGTCTCCTCTAATCCTTATAAAGTTGTCAGGTTGTTTCATTAATCTCTCTTCATAACTTAATTCCTTTCAGCTGTGAGACTAGTTTTGTTGAGAACTTTGGAACCTTTTCTAGTTTTTGTAAATGCTTGATCAGGTGAGGGCTTCATGTTGGTGCTGCATACTCCATTATGGGTCTAACATGTGTGTATAGAGTACTAAATGACTATTAAGGTTTCTGAAAGAAATTCTTAGATTAGCTATCCTCTCATACGTATGTTATTCGATTAAATAAGCATCTATGGAGATATGCTGGGTGGGAAATTTACTCCAAGACCTTTCCCCTTGAGCGATATCTGTAGTTCCTCGCCTCTCCAGCTGTATTCCGCCGCTGGTCGCCTCTCTTCATCCCCAAATTTTTATAACGTTGCACTTTCTAGGGTTAAACTCCAGTAACCACTTGTTTGACGATTCTTGCAGTTTGTCTAAGTCTGCTTGTAGACGCGTTAGTTTTACGTCGTCGACAAACAATGAGACACTTTCCCATCCTGAAGCATCTGCCTTCACCATCACCCTCCGTCTTCTGTTTGTTATGTCTCCCTTGATCGACTGTGGAACTTCCTTGCACTCTAATTTGTGACTCAATCTCTGGTTGTGTCCAGGATCAAATGCTTTCTTACTGTCCAAGAATATGCAGCCAACCCATCCTTATCCTTCTTGATTTCTGTCATTCTGTCACAGAACTCGAGCAGGTTAGTGAAGCAAGATTTACCTTCCCTAAATCCATTATGGTTTCCTGTAAAAACGGTCCCACCTCTCTTGATGTTTAATCAATCTTTCCCTGATTATCTTTTCCAGTACTTTGGACTGTATACATCTCAATGACACTGGCTTATAATTCTTATACTTCAGTGTCTCTTGTCTGTCTCTGTTTTTATAGTGGGATCACGTTTTCTTTAAGCTCTCACAGTTCTGCTTCTCCTGTAAATATCCTTGAAAATATGCAGTCATACCCTATGGGTTTTGATGTGCTTAACTCTTTTAGTAGAATCATTACTTTCTTCTTTGATACATGAATTGTATGCAATATATACTGGTTTTCCCTTTCTACCTTGTATTGTGGCACCATCCCTGTTAGCTCATTGAATAAATACCTCCTTAAATCTCCTGCTCAATTCCTTGCAAAATTCTCTATCATCTTCTAAGAGTTCTTCTCCCTCTCTCTTCAGCCTCATAACCTGCTCTTGTATAGACATCTTCCTCTTTTTGTGAATGGATTGAACGTGTAGGGGGTTGAACGTCAGTTTGAGAGTGACACAGCAGCAAGGGCTGCTGTGTCATTCTCAAACTGACGTTCAACTTCTTATTCTTGCATATCATTCCTTGCTACTTCCCTCATTCTCTGCCGTTTTCTGTGTTCTGTAATCTTTTCATGCTCTTCAGTACGTTCCTTTAACTTCTCTGTAGCTCTGATTAAATAAAGGTCTCTCTCTCTCTCTCTCTCTCTCTCTCTCTCTCTCTCTCTCTCTCTCTCTCTCTCTCTCTCTCTCTCTCTCTCTCTCTCTCTCTCTCTCTCTCTCTCTCTCTCTCTTTCTCTCTTTTTCTTTCTCTCTCTCTCAACTTCTCACAAATGTCACATACAAACCTTGCTGTTGCCTCCATGCATTTTTAAGCTTAAACTTTGTTCTTCAAGCTTAATTACCAAAAGCAGTTGCTATCTTATTGGTCAAAAATATATATATTAGTCTCTGTTGCACAACCCACTTAATACTGGAGAATTTACATAATAACCAATGGATGTGATCAAAAAAACCCTGACATTAAATAATTACCAAAATTACAGTTACTTGTATATTTTCTCATCCTGTCGAAGCCTGTCTGTCGTTCTAGTTGAAATATTCATAACATTGTCCTGGGTATCAAAGTTTGTCTTCGATATAAATTGAATAAAGTTATTTTTATTATTTATTACTACATATTTTTGCCCACATCACGCGACTGGAAGATCTATGTGTGTGGTGAGTATTTTTTATTTATTTTATTCTGGTGGAAGCGCTAGACCGGTAGGGGTTATATGGAAATGGGAGGCATTCAGGCTCTAAGGGAAGGATAAGTCTCGTTCCATGGATCAAGAGCCCTCTCACCGGCATCGAGGCAACCCCCCGAAGCAGGTGTGATAAAAACAAAATATGAAATATTTTCACGAAAAATTGACAAAATCGAAAAAAAAAAATGAAAAAATTTAATTATGGTGTCATTTTTCTCATCGGTCATTCCTGCATGATCGTTAATAAAAAACAATTCACTACAGGTGAACAATGACTCATGAAATCTATTTTCTCGTTGGGGGAGGTGGGGGGGGGGTTGGGGGGATATGAAATACAACTGGCCAACAATTTTCGAGATTAATTTTTCACAACATTTATTAAGTTTACATGGTATTGTACTATATATATGATATGTAGTATATATTGTAGTATATAAGCAATAAGATCACATTACACAGGCAATCACAATATACACGATTACCGCAGTGAAATGATAGTGAAATGCCAAGAACTTACGTCATTTTTCACATTATCGAAGATTAGGTGAGAAATGACAAAAACGCTTATAATTTCACTACTTTTTTCACTGTAGTAATTTTGCATAGTACATATTTTATATTTCATTTGCTATTAAACATTGTGTGAAAATGTCTTGATCCGTCTTAGGAAGGAAGGAAGGAAGGAAAGAAGGAAGGAACGGAGGGGTACAAGCGCCTCAATCCTTGGTGAGGCCTCATGGAGCAAGACACAAGAGCTACATTCCCCGTCCATATATCAATCCTGATTTTTCTCTCCCAGGCAGTGCGTAACTCCTCCTAGTTTAGCTCTCACCCACGAACTTAATAACAGTTTGCTTGTGTGAGACATTTCATACTTTCAGCATTACTCAACTGCTATGCTAGATTTGAAGCCTAGCGTAACTGTTATGCTGAGCTTGAAGCCTAGCGTAACTGTTATGCTGAGCTTGAAGCCTAGCGTAACTGTTATGCTGAGCTTGAAGCGTAGCGTAACACCAGGGACATTGAAACTCATGTAATCTGTGCATTTCCAGTCAAGGACACTTTAATCCCCTAAATTGCAGTTGAAATAAGCTGTCACTGAGAGCTTATTTCACCTCCCAGTGTATAATATTTGGTCAGAAAATAAAACAGTGACTTCTGACACGGGTTTTCATGACCCATTCAGTAGTTAAGCGTCCCCTGGATTTGCCCAGCTTGGCTTTACTCAATTTAATGAAAAGGATAATTACATACTGGTGTATCCTATGATGACGACATCCCTACGGGTATCCCTATGATTGGTAGAGTGATTAATTGAGTTTAAGCTACCGACAACTCGAAAGTCATTAAAACTGTGTCTACCCTGTTCACCACCTGTCAAGAATAACCTGTTAATATAGGTTTAGGATGGGTGAGAAGTGGAATGACTTAGAAGAGGCAGTGGTAAAAGCAAACTCAATACACAGCTTCGAGAGTATATATGAGAAGGCACAAAAAGCCAGAAATCAGTGATGGTGATCAAAGTGATCAAGGAGGTGGGGCCAGGGGCTGTGTATGGACATAGGGATTAAAGTAAACTCCCACTGTGTTTTATTCCTCGGTACAATTGGAATGTTAGTTAATTTGGCCTAATGCTTATCGACTGCTTGAAAGGTTATTTAAAGCTTCATATCACCTCTTCACCTACAGTCGAAAATTATTTAACCTCATATAAGGGCATATTGGATTAAAGCAAACTCAAAGTGTATAACAGCTGAGACATGGCTATCCGAGGGTTCGAATCTTCGGCTAGTCGCAGTGTAGTTATTGATTCAGTACTACTCGTTCGTGGTTGCAGTAATATAAAATACTGCACGTGAAGCTAGTACACCAAACGGGGATTAGATTGAAATTAGCTCAGAGGCACCCAGACCATTGTATGTCCTCGGATCAAGGTAAAACACCTAGCTCTGCTGGACGCTCTGTTCTTGTAGGATTGCGTGGTCCTGTGGGTTAGAGCGTCATGTGTGATTTTCGCTCACCATGAGGCGGGCCAAAACGACATGGGTTTGAATCCTCATTTATATATACATAATATATATATGTATATATAATATATATATGTATATATAATATATATATGTATATATAATATATATATGTATATATAATATATATATGTATATATAATATATATATGTATATATAATATATATATGTATATATATATATATATATATATGTATATATATATATGTATATATATATAAAGGTTTCGAGTTATTGGAGTTTGAACAAACAACAGCTTGTGTGAGCGTGTTATTGTGCAGTGTATGTCTGAAGGATGCTTCAGGGATCAACTCCCCCGTGGCCCGGTCCAAGCCACTTCGTGAAGCAAGGCCTGATCAACCCTTATGAAGTTTTGCAGTTTTGGGACCAATCCTAGGATTTTCCAAGTGTAAATCCTAGGAGGTGGGTGGGGCTTAACTAAAGTTACACGTGCAGTGAAGGTTTTCTCTGGGTTTTCTAAATATGTAATTCCGTCTGCATCTTTTTTAAAAGGAGTTGTCAGTGTGAAGTAATAGGCTGTCGTTCTCCATCCTATCATTTTCTTCATTTTTTGTGAGGATGACATTGTTGCGATCCTTGGAAGTCAGATCCTCTGATATTATTACTTCACGTTTGTTTTTCCTCTGTTGAGCTGTCAGAATTAGTTTTATACTCCGTTTTAACCTTTATTTCCTCAATTTTTACAAAACAGAATAACTGAAATTTATCCTCATTGAACGCCATATTGTCTTCTGCAGCCCACTTGAAGACTGTTTATATCCGCTTGGAGATTTTCAGTGTCCTTAAGGGATAAACACACTGTGTAGATTCTTGTGTCGTCTGCAACAGATGATTCTGTGCTATGATTTATGTCCTTGTCTTTGTTTGTTATAAGAATGAGGAAAAAAGATGAGGGATGAGCACTGTGCCTCGTGCAACAGAGCTTTTCACTGTGGCAGCCTTTAACTTAAGCCTGTTCTCTTGTTCTTGTTCTCTTTGTTAAAAAAATTAAAAATCCATCTGCTTATTTTTCCATTTATTCCATTCGCACGCTTAAGATGCGCTATTACACCATCATCGCAATTGTCGAAGGCTTTTGCATGTCTGTGTATACTATACCTGCATTTTGCATATCGTTAAGTGCATCCAAGACCTTGTAGCGGTCGACTAGTTGCGAGAGGCAACTAATCGACCACTACACGGCGACCTGCTCTACTGGGTTCGTCATCTGTTGCGAGGCAGATTTATTTCTTAAAACCCCTTTCAAAGATTTTTATAATGTGGGAAATTAGTGCTGTCAGTTTAGAGTCTTTCCTATTTGTTACATTGCTGCAACCTTTGTGGAGCGGGGCTATATCTGTTGTTTTTAATGACTGTGGGATGACCACCATGTCTAGGCTCCCACTCCATCGAACATTTATTGCATGTTTTAGGGGGTTTCTTGTAGTTCTTGAAGAACATGGAGGTCTACGAATCTGGGCCTGGGACAGAGCAGTGTGTGAGAGAATGTTGACAATGTTTTGTTTCGTAGTCAAATAAGGTTAGAGTTATTTCAGACATTTTGGAGATGTTGACAAGGTTAAGAATTTCATTCATGAAGAATTCGTTCAAACGGTGGACTTTTAATGTGATTAATGGCTCACTGAGCACCGTCATATCGATTTTCACTTATTCTTTTATTATCAGTGTAGATTCCATCTTGTTTGAGCAAAGGCCTGATACTGGATTTGTTTTCTTTACACACAACGAGATACACATCTCTAGGTGTACATATTTGTCGGGAAATTCATTTTTTTTTTTTTTGGTTGGTTGGTTAGTTGGCATGAAAGTATATATACTGCAGGAAGTGTCGTTAAGGATGTCACATACCGGAAGGTTCATCTCAGAAAAGGGGATCCAAGTTCCCTCTCAGCCTATAATATTGAATGTCATTCAGTTTTAGTATATATATTTACTATGTATATATGTTTATTTATTCTGTAAATTTTAATGTTAAACTATACAATATTTAACTTTAAGCTACGTATATTTTTGTGTTAAACGATATACATGTTTTGTGTTAAACTATATTTACAGTATTATTAACTTGTATACACTTTTGTATTAACTGTGTACATCTGCACAGACTATAATTAGTGGCATCAACAACCATGGCTGGTTAGTTAACATTGATACCAGCAAGTTACTATTGTCATTTAAGGCCTCCTAACTTTATTCCTAATTTTGTCCAGTTACAATCTCTCTCTCTCTCTCTCTCTCTCTCTCTCTCTCTCTCTCTCTCATTTTTCCCCTTTCTCGAGGGTATCTTGAAGATGGTGAAGCGATGTTGATCCCTTTCTTCTGATCAAATCTGATTACTTCCCATTTTCTAGGCGCTATATGACAGTTACAAATTTAATGCTTTCTGTAAAAAAAAAATAATAAAAATAAATTTTTTCCTGGTTTTTAAAGCCCGCCTCCCTGGATACATATTCCCCTCCCTCGTTCTTTCTCATTTTTAGTCCAATCTGCATTTCAGATTTCTCCAGTTTTACAGTCTCGCTTTTCCAGTTTTATTAAAGTGTTGTCCACCGGTCATGAAAAGACTTCTGTCGCTGCTGGATTTTTTCCGAAAATATGTGAAGTGTCAGTCATCATCCTGGTGCGTAATTCACATACATTTGCCGAGTATCTGGGGTTGTCCACCCTGCCCACTTTTGTTGGCAGCCACAAGGCAGTTATTACCCGACAAGACTACCAGCTCTCTGCCACATAATTCAGAGAATAATCTGCTGAAGGACGTCAGTCCATGAGCATTCATTCATGTCTCAAGTGACTCGAGTTCGGAACAACCTCTCACAGACTTCGACTAAAACCAAGCAACCGGATTCGATATACTGATGATTGAGACCTTGGGCATGTCTCCTTCCACCTGTTCCCCTCTAGGGAGGTTCCTTGACGCTGGTGAGGGACTTGATCTAGGGAACTGTACCTGTGCTCCAGTTCCCTGAATTGACTCTGAATGCCTTCCACCCCCCCCCCCACATGCGCTGTATAATCCTACGAGTTTAGCGCTCCCCATGATTATAATAATTATAATCCTACTACCTGTTGTCCATTTTCACCTAGCAGTAAGTCGGTGCCTGGGTGTTAGTAGGCTATTGTAAATGGCATCCTGGGGATGGCAGTATACCTTAGATAGGACTGAACCTTGAAATGAGCCAAGTAGGACAAAAGTTCTAGGCTACAAATTAAAAGAAATAAATCAGTCAATGTTCATTAAGTTCAGTTGAACAAATGTAAGCTCTGGTTGACTCATGGCTCCACCTTCACCCTCTCTCCATTACTAATTTTATACCAGTACAATGGTACTCGTATAAAATTAGTATATAATATAGCTGTTGCTGGGGCCGGATTTTAAAAATAAACTGAAGTAAGATAGCCGCTCTCAGCTTGTAAAATGAGAGTACAAACTCTTATTTTTAAACTGTAAAACTCTTTGGTGTTAGTTTGAGAGAGGGAGAGAGACAGAAATATGTTTATATCAGTAATATAATAACTATTTCAGAAAGGTTGAACATTAAAGTGTAAAAAGAGAGGATTCGTATAATAAGAGAGAAACAGAGAGCAAAAATACACTAACCAAAAATCATGAAAGTACAGCTAGACTACAACACAAAGAGAGGAGTGAGACACTTGTAATGGTTGAAATGTTAATTTAAACCATTTAGGCAACTGACAGAGGCATAAAGAGAGTAGTTAAGCTGGACCATGACACTTTACTGTCGTGTCCATGGGGAAGGGGCGTATATTCATGAGCCCGAGTTCAAACCTGGTTATCTGGCAGTATATCAAAGGTCATAATGATTTATCATTCTAAGCTAGATAAATGAAAACCTTTGTGTCATAATAAAGGTTCGATGTTATTTAAATATGAACGCAAATGAAAATTCTTCGCTAGAATATTCTAAGTAGAATAGATTTATTCATGGGGCGAACCCTAACAAGGTCTTAGATTATATTTATTATTGTTGCTGTTATTTTTATTTATGTTTTTCCAAGGTAAGTCCTAAGGAGTCATAGAATTAAAAATTACAGTGCAGTGGTTCCTTGAGTTAAGGTAATTTTGAATTATTATTCACCCTCGTGGAGGAATTTCTGAGTTGCAATGAAAAACTTTTGATATGTGTACGATGGTCGGCGCGCGAGGCTCTGCCTCGGCCAACTAGTGATGTGTTAACTTGATTTTTGGGTGGCGTTAGAGCCGATAGGAGCTTCAGTTCTTGTTTGGGTGGGCCTTAGCCAATCAGCAGTGAGGTAGATTGTCTCTTGGGCAGCATTTGAACCAATAGGAGGGGGAGTGGCATAGCAGCCAATCAGCAATGGGATTGAATGTCTCTGTGGTGGTATCTCAGCCAATAGCAGAGTTCATACTACAGTTCAATATTTTCTGTTCGGTTTGAAACTATAACGTGTACCTTCATAACTTAATTTGTGATTTAATTACACCATCTTGTGTGTTATCAAGTCATCATGGCCCCTAAAGTGCGCAGTAAACGAGCAATTTCTCTGTAGTTTAAGCAAGAAATTGTGAGAAAATGAAAGAGAAGTTATAATTAGTACATTAATATAGCTTCCCACAGTCAACCATTTCTACTGTTATTAAACAAAGAGAAACTATAACGAATATTAAAGTGACGAATCTAAGATGTCGAAAAGAGGCAGAAAAATGATTATACATGGAAAGTGAATTATTGTTGGATAAGAGAGAAGCAGATGAAGGGATTCTGTAAGTTATATCTGAGTGAGCAAGACAAATTTACGATGATTTAAATCACCATTAGCCTCAAGTAGTGATGCTGCTCTGTGTGATGATTTTAAAGTTAGCAAAGGTTGGTTCAAGGGTTTCACGAAAAGGTCCAGTATTAAGTGTTGCGATATTATGAGGCTTCCAGTGCTGATTAGGAAACCGGTGAAGTTCTTCAGCTTCAGTTGGAAGAGATTGTTACGATGACGGGTCGTCTTCCTTAACAAGTGTTTAATGTGGACGAGACAAGGCTCTTCTGGAAAAGAACGTCCAGGCGAACATTCGTCACAGAGTAGGAAGCCACTTTGCCTGGGCATAAATCCATGTGAAGCCTCTGCTTGTTTACCAAGGTCAGGTTAGGTGTGTAGTGCTGTTGCAACAAGGTCTGGGTAACAAGACAATTCGAAAGTGAATGGGCCCAAGAAGTGTTTTGTCCGTCAGTCGAGAGCTACCTGCAGATCAACAAACTTTCTCTTAAGGAACTGTTATTGTTGGATGATGTATCAGAGCATGATCCAGAAGTTGCCGAATATCTAGAGGCATAATTTAAATTTATTAGTTAAATTCCTCCCACCCAATATCACTTCTCTATGGACCAGCAAGCGAATGCGAAATTAAAGATTTACACCAAGATGTTTGTCAAGTGCTTTACACAGACTTCCGGAGAAAGAGCCAGCAACCTCAAGGAATTCTGGAAGACTAAGTTTAACATCTTAGATTGTGGCAGGTTCATAAAGACTCCACTTAGTGCTCACTGGATCCTGAAAGAACTTGTGGCCTTCAGGAACCTGTGACTTTAAAGGAAATTGTCGCTCTTGGTGATGCAGTTGGGCTGGAGGCTGATGAGGATGTGGAAGAGTTAATACAGGACCACAGGCAGGAGTTGACAACAGGAAAGCTCCAAGAAGTTATGGGAGATGGATGAGAGGGACTGTGGGGAATAAAAATCTAGGAAGATGACCATACGAGAACAGATGCAAAAATTCGGACGTTGTTTACTTATTGGGAAGGTGTGAAACGAATCACAATAAAGTACCCAGAATTTGAAAAGCTGAACACTGTCTTCCTGTGTTTTTGAAGATAATGTTTTATCTTATAAGAATCCCAGGAGAAAGCAACAGAAAGAACGAACTCTCGACAGTTTTTTCAAGAAACACTGGTTGGCTTTTCCTTCCAACCAGTCACCTCTCCACCCTCTTCCCCACCACCACACCAACATTTCATGTCCAAGGTACAGTAAAAGTTGCACTTTTGGGATAATTGGAACAAATTACAGAAGACCATTATATTACACGGTAGTTACGTTCCTTAAAACGCCATGTTAGGTAAATCCGTGTTAGATTAACTGAAGAACTTATGGGAAAAAGAGGGTTACGTTCCTGGGAGCCCCCAAAAAGCCAAACAGCTTTTTTTTAGACCTCCAGATTTTACAAAAATAAAAGTGAATATATAATTGTAGTTCATTGTCGTGATGTATTATGATATTTTGACTGCTTAAGACTATAAATGCAACATAAATTATATTTCTTACCTTAAATTGTGGGAGCTGGTGTTTGTGGATGATTGTGAAGAGAGTGTAGAGTTATGCTGTGGCCAGACTGGTCTGAGGTGGATGGTAGAGGTTCTGGTACTGAAGTTGATGGTTGTACTGGAGTGTGCATAAATTCTGTAATGGATTTCTGTTCTACTTTACCCTGCAATACATTGTACAACTGACGGTAAAGCATCAGCTGTAGAACTCGATATCGTTTCAGGGTCCTCTTCAGTGAAAAAGTCTAACTTATGTCAGTCAAGTCAGTTGATTGTCAAGTCAGTCAAGTCAGCTATTCATCACACAAATTCGTATATTTACCTCGTTCTTTTTTAATTGCACAAAGTGACGCTTCGTTACGGCCACAGGCTATCTCTTGACTAATATCTCTATTGTCTTTGTTAGCTCTTATACCTTTTCTTGCCACTTTCAGCAACACTGGTATGCCTACTGGGTGTCATGATTGCTTGGCAGATACCTGATATGGTAATTAAAAGACCAAAACACAATTCACAAACACAGCTAGCTCCTAAGATAGAATGTAACTGAACATGTGTTCACGAAGGCTGGGAGGGTGGTGGCGGGAGGTCTTCCCCGCTGACCCACAACAAGGCGGCAGTTCAAGGTTCTCTGACCTGAGGGTTGGTGAGGATGGGAAGGAAGAGGGAGGGGAGGGCTGGAAAAATGGAAGAGGTTGGGAGGGTGGAGTAGGAGGTGGGGTTGCAGAGGTGAGTGGCCCATTCACTCTGGAGCGTGATGTGCAGAGGTACTGCAGGAGGTTGTGTTGGAGCGAGATGTGCTGGTGGCAACAGTGTCAGTAGAGTAGGGCTGGTACTCGGGTGCCTGGCAGGAGATGGCTGGTGGTGCCCAGGAAAACAGGGTCGTTTTGGAGCCACACCCCAGCTTTAGCTAAATAGCAAAGTGCTGGGGAACGTCAGCTTGGTGGTGGTTGGTTATGCACTTGATCCGCTGCTGACTGCATTGAATCTTGTTCTGGAGAGGTGTAGCACGTTGATGGGGGAGTTGGAATCATATTTGTGGTTGTTGAGTTTGTGTATTATCTCTTGGAGGGTAGTTGGTCTTTCGTGGTAGGTGAATTTTACAGTACGTATTGTCTTGGAGTCGTTGGATGAGTTCTTCCAACGTGACTCCTCTGTACTTGAGGGGTGGAGGAGGTGAAGAAAGTGGAGTGGATGGCGGAGCTTGGTTGGTCGTGGTGGTTGTGGGAGAGGCTGGAGGTGGGCTCTCATTGGTGGGATTCTGCTGTGGTTCAGTGGTCTCTGATTGGTCGAGCTCTTGAGCGGTCAGTGGTGGTGGAGGAGCAGAGGTGATGTTGATAATGTTGTTAGTGGACTTCACAATGTCACTTGACGGTGGTGATGCAGGGAATATAAAGTCAGGCATGTTGTTGAGTTGGAAGAGTTCGTTGATCGTGGTGTTGAAGGAGCCTGGTGCTGCAATATTGTGGACGTGGGCATACATGATGCAGTATAGGATTTTGGTGGAGTCACCCACGGGCAATGGTGGAGATGTAGTCGTGGAGGCCTGGAGAACTGGGGTGAAGTCAGGTAGATTCCTGGTAATGGCAGCATATGAGGTTGCTTGGGTAGTTGGTGTCTGCTGTTGTTCTAGCTGTTTTTTCAGTAGTTCACGTCTGGTAGGGCATTTGGCCGCCAAGGTGTGGTGGTCGTTGTTGCAGTTGAGGCATTTGGGTGGAGTGATGGAGGTTCATGACTTGGAATCGTGGCCTTCACTGCCGCAGGTAGCACAGATCTTGTCTATGGAGGGGCAGTTCTTCGTGGTATGCTGGTAAGAATAGCAGTTGTAACATTGAGGGATGTATGTAAATTTCTCTGCTTCGATAAATGTTGGATGGATGTGTAAGTAGAAGATGGCCAGGCCCTCATTGAGAGCTCTGGTTGCCATGCTGACGTCGCTGAAGGTGACCTTCAGCATGGAGGAAGCTTTGGGAATTCTAGTGATGTGTTCTATTTTGGCCCAGGTGTTCTGGTCTTCAATTGATGATTTGGTTTCAGAGATCTCTTGGGTTGTGATGAGTTTTTCGAGCTTCTTGAGAAACACAGTTCTCTTGGCTTTCAGGGCTGGGGATGTTAGGACTTGGAATCCACGTTGGTCGAGAGTGGAGATAGCTTCGGTGGTGGTTAGTTTGTCGGCCTCGAGGTCATCTGTGCAGATGACCACGAAAGCTTCCTTGAAGGAGAGGATTGCGTTGCACTTGACTCGCAGAGTACCACTGCTGGTAGCTGCAAGGGCTAGTTTGGACGAGTCGTTGACTGTCCCACTCACAGGTTTGATCTTCACCCTGTTAGAATAATGCATCGTGAGTAAGCAGTGTTCCCCTCCCCCGCGGGCAGTTTGAGCTGGGGAAATTTTTACCGCGCCCGCAAACGGAATCTTGTAAAGTTAATTTTACGACGTGTTGTATAAAATTGTGCAGCAGTTTTTCAATAGTTCAATAACCAAAACGTGACAAATGAATCAGTGTAATATAACGGTCTACTCTTACGATAAATCCATGTGTTGCAATAAAATCACAGAAAACAGGTGATATCACAATATGCAGAACAACCACTATTCTTTTCACGGTGGTTCTGCATAAATCCATGTATTTTGGGGTTTGAGTTAAAATAATTTTTTGATATACGTCTTCTAGAAGGAATAATATTATAACTCAAAGGGCCCCTGTACCCCGATGAAACAATTCAGATAACCTGAAAATCACAAGAACCAGACGATGTTATAGGCCGTCCTGGAACTTTGGCATAGACCCAACCTTGTATCAGGCGTCACTACTAGTCAGAGCTAGAATGACAATGATCCAAATCGGATCGGAACGTCGTAATAAGTTTATTTTTCCTATGTGCAAAGTCGCACTGATGCCGACCAGTTTATAGAGATCTATAAGAGCAACACGGTTTGGTCTGAACGTACTAGCAAAGTCAAGTGGAATGGCTTTGTCTTTAGAGAAGACGTCACACTTGAAACCACTTAAATTTTCCTTTTTGACACCATAGTTATATGCCATCTCCAGAATAAAGACTTATTTAGAAATAGAACATCTAAAGGATTTAGTGGTGAGGAATTCTTCTGTATGATACACGGACTGTTTGAAAATCTTGTTTAATTCGTTGATTAACATATGTCTGACTGGAGGTAAATATTTGTGCAAAATTCATGAGAAATAGTCGTTTTCTGACAATATCCAAGTTAAGAATCAACAATCTCCTGTAAATGACGTGACTGAGAGCGTTCCCGAACTTTTTCTTGCTGCACATCAATGCCAGCCGCTTCACAAAAGTGAACTGGATCTTGCCAGATACCATGCCATGAATTTTCACAGCGTTTTTCATGAAGTTCAGATGGGACTGACTTGATAAGGTCCACAGCAGAAGCCAGCTGGAGGTGAGGGGACTGAAGGCGATCAGACAGTGACTTAGTAACATCCTTATAATTGTAAGAGTTATTATGAATGATATATTAGTGAGACTGTACAGGGTCCTTGCTTCTGTTACCTTGTGTGCATTTGAAGTTTTCATGTCTATTAGGGCTGAAGAAATTTCTAGTAACGTTAATCTGGCACCAGAACAAGCACTGTCTTGACAGGACCATCTTGAAATTTGATTTCAAACGACGTTTCGTCCATTAGGGACTTCGTCAACTGACAAAGAGCATAAGACATGGGTATTTATATAGGTTGGAAATAGAGACCCTGAGATGAAAGAAAGTGGTCGTGAAGTAACATCTGAGTAGCCAGCCTAGTATGTAATGAGGAATTAGACACACAAGTATTTAATATCAACCTACAAAGGTATACAGGTTAGGTGATGGCAGTGTATGGTATTGGAACATTAAGTCAGCAGTAAGATTGCTGCAACAATTGAGGATAATGTGTCAGTTAAAAGGACACTTATTATACTAATGAGATATTCTTCTGCAGACATTTTTCACTCTCCAGGAGTTTTGTCTAGCTGACAAACCTCTTGGAAAGCAAAATGTTGTCGCAATAAAATGTCTTTAGTTGTACACGTCCTCTTGGTTAACAATTTGTAGGCCTCTGCAGTGTTCTTCCATTATTAAGAACTTACATGAACATGTAGCATACGTAGATGAAGATTTATCCCTAGGAACAAGTTGAATAACTAAGTATTTCATGACTTGATTGGCTGAAGGAAATTATGGGGAGGCAGAAGGAAGTTCTGGGTGAAGAAAATTATGCGGGGCTGAAGGAAATTATGCGCGCCTGAAGGAAAGCATGGGGGCTGAAGGAAAATATGGGGATGCTTATGGAAATTATGGGTGCTGAAAGAAATTATAGGGATAAGGCCTCCAAACCCCCTCCTTTGGCGCCGCCACTGGGTGGTATACATAATATACTGTTGTGGGTGGCATCCTTGAGGGCGGTAGTGTATCTTACAAAAAGCTGATCTTCAAAATTAGCCGAGTTAGAATAATAGCTCTTAGTCCATAAATTAAACCGTATAAGAAAAACGAGCTGATAAAACAAAGAACTGAACAACCGAAGACACCAGCTTCTCCATCATTTTCTTATCATGGATAGACAATCCACAACATCTCTCTTTAGATATAGGACATTCCTAATACATAAACAGCAGAAGCAAGACAACAAATAATTCAAAAGAATACAGACAACATTACACAAAAAATATGTGACATGGTAAAACACTCGTGATGCAGTCCACATGTTGGTAGGTTAGGAATCACAGCATTGTCGCTAAACTTCCAGTCAAATGGCAGAAACTGAACTTCTTGAACTAGAGAATTATCCTGTTAGGCTATGTGAATTTAAGAGTAAAGTGTGTTGATCTGGTAGTACAAATAAATCTCTCAAACACTATTAAGTACGTTAAAATGGTATAAAATACCGACAGGTTGTTAGGTAAGACACATATGCAACAGTTAGGTATCTTTATTATGAAACGTTTCGCCTACACAGTAGGCTTCTTCAGTCAAGTACAGAAAAGTTGATAGAAGCAGAAGATACTTGAAGACGATGTAATCAGTCCATCACCCTTAAAGTTTTGAGGTGGTCAGTCCCTCAGTCTGGAGAAGAACATAAGAACATAAGAAAGGAGGAACACTGCAGCAGGCCTGTTGGCCTATACTAGGCAGGTCCTTTACAATTCATCCCACTAACAAACATTTGATCTACCCAATTTTCAATACTACCCAAGAAATAAGCTCTGATGTGCAAGTCCAAGGTTAGGTTAGGTTAGGTTAGTAATCCCTTCCTTTCCTGTGGGCGAAACATTGTACACACAAGTGATTCCTTAGAACTTGGGTAGTACAAAGCTGTGGGCGAAACGTTGTACCTCAGTCCTTGGGTACAAGGTAATGCTGTAGGGAGAGGGCAAACAAGTGTTAAGAAAAACAACCAGTAAAAAGCCAATACCGGGGCAGGAGAACATGGTCGAAGGGCCTCACTGTATCCACTGCAGGAGGGCGAAGTCGTCGAAGGTCCTCTAGTCAGCAACGCGTTTCTGTAGATTACGCTACGTCATCAGGCTGGTAGAAACTGCAGATCCCACTGGTACAATGTCTAGATCCCACTGGTACAATGTCTAGAAGAGAGAAGAGCATTGTTCCATAGTATGAAACAATATGGAGAAGAAGTGACAGGATGGAGCTCTTTTTATAGCGCCAAGAGGTGAGACGTAGGCCACTAGGAGAGGTAAGAACTCAGATGTTGAGAGGTCAGGTCCCTCTCAAATCCAGCCCCTCTCACTAGTGGAAGTTGTCGAAGTTGATTGCAGGTCTGTACCAAGATACCCTTGTGTTGCAGTGTCTGACAGATTGAACATTAAAATGGTATAAAATACCGACCTGACTTCTCAACATCTGAGTTCTTACCTCTCCTAGTGGCCTACGTCTCACCTCTTGGCGCTATAAAAAGAGCTCCATCCTGTCACTTCTTCTCCATATTGTTTCATACTATGGAACAATGCTCTTCTCCAGACTGAGGGACTGACCACCTCAAAACTTTAAGGGTGATGGACTGATTACATCGTCTTCAAGTATCTTCTGCTTCTATCAACTTTTCTGTACTTGACTGAAGAAGCCTACTGTGTAGGCGAAACGTTTCATAATAAAGATACCTAACTGTTGCATATGTGTCTTACCTAACAACCTGTCGGTATTTTATACCATTTTAATGTTCAATCTGTCAGACACTGCAACACAAGGGTATCTTGGTACAGACCTGCAATCAACTTCGACAACTTCCACTAGTGAGAGGGGCTGGATTTGAGAGGGACCTGACCTCTCAACATCTGAGTTCTTACCTCTCCTAGTGGCCTACGTCTCACCTCTTGGCGCTATAAAAAAAGCTCCATCCTGTCACTTCTTCTCCATATTGTTTCATACTATGGAACAATGCTCTTCTCCAGACTGAGGGACTGGCCACCTCAAAAGTTTAAGGGTGATGGACTGATTACATCGTCTTCAAGTATCTTCTGCTTCTATCAACTTTTCTGTACTTGACTGAAGAAGCCTACTGTGTAGGCGAAACGTTTCATAATAAAGATACCTAACTGTTGCATATGTGTCTTACCTAACACACTATTAAGTACAAAAATACTAAGCCTTTACGGGAACCCAGGAGCACTGGATGTTGGAGCCTGGGAACCCAGGAGCAATGGGTGCTGGAGCCTGGCAACCCAGGAGCACTGGATACTGGAGCCTAGGAACCCAGGAGCAATGGGTGCTGGAGCCTGGCAACCCAGGAGCACTGGATGCTGGAGCCTAGGAACCCAGGAGCAATGGGTGCTGGAGCCTGGCAACCCAGGAGCACTGGATGCTGGAGCCTGGGAACCCAGGAGCAATGGGTGCTGGAGTCTGGTAACCCAGGAGCACTGGATGCTGGAGCCTGGGTGCTGGAGCCTGGCAGCCCAGGGGCACTGGATGCTGGAGCCTGGGAACCCAGGAGCAATGGGTGCTGGAGCCTGGAATTCCACGAGCACTGGATGCTGGAGCCTGGGAACCCAGGAGCAATGGGTGCTGGAGCCTGGAATTCCACGAGCACTGGATGCTGGAGCCTGGGAACCCAGCAACAATGGGTGCTGGAGCCTTGAAATCCAGGAGCAATGGATGCTGGAGCCTGGGAACCCAGGAGCAATGGGTGCTGGAGCCTTGAAATCCAGGAGCAATGGATGCTGGAGCCTGGGAACCCAGGAGCACTGGATGCCGGAGCCTGGGAACCCAGGAGCACTGGATGCCGGAGCCTGGCAACCCAGGAGCACTGGATGCCAGAGCCTGGCAACCCAGGAGCACTGGATGCCAGAGCCTGGCAACCCAGGAGCACTGGATGCCAGAGCCTGGCAACCCAGGAGCACTGGATGCTGGAGCCTGGCAACCCAGGAGCACTGGATGCCGGAGCCTGGCAACCCAGGAGCAATGAGTGCCGGAGCCTGGAAACCTAAGAGCACTGGATGCCGGAGCCTGGAAACCTAAGAGCACTGGATGCTGTAGCCTAAATCAGGAGAACTAGATGCTGGAGCCTAGGAAGAAAGCACTGGATACTGGAACCTAGGAAAGTCGGAGCGATACATCGTCATGAGTGCTCTCCTTCGTCTAGGTAATTTGTGTATAATAATTTCTTGGGTGCTCCATAAGCACCTCCATAATTTGTGTCAAATTATGCCAAGTCCACATTCAGCTTGGGATCAACCTGAAGCCGTCTTAAAAGGTGACTCGACCTCTTCCGAAAGCCAAATTAAGCTCCTTGGCTATTCAAATTAGGTTCTTAGTGATCACAACTTAAGTTTTCAAAAGCCTCAAGATGCACCTCGTGAATTCTCCTTAAGTTGCAAAGAGAGGGAGACTTAATTAGGGAAGTTGGCTGGGTTACACTGACTTAAGCATCACATCACTATTCGCTAATATTATGCAAGGGGTGTCCTAATATCTATGCTAATTAGACGAC
>NC_091347.1:7800206-7815206 GCF_038502225.1 Cherax quadricarinatus | reverse complement strand
GGAACTGAAGGGGACAGGCCAAACTATAAAAGGGGGGACTACACAGGTATGAGAAACTTCCTGCAGGAGGTTCAGTGGGACAGAGAAATGGTAGGAAAATCAGTAAACGAGATGATGGAATATGTGGCAACAAAGTGTAAGGAGGCAGAGGAAAGGTTTGTTCCCAAGGGAAACAGAAATAATAGGAAGACCAAAACGAGTCCTTGGTTTACCCGAAGGTGTAGGGAGGCAAAAACTAAGTGCAACAGAGAATGGAAAAGGTACAGGAAGCATAGGACCCAGGAAAACAAGGAGATTAGTAGAAGAGCCAGAAACGAGTATGCACAGATAAGGAGGGAGGCCCAGCGACAGTATGAAAACGACATTGCATCGAAAGTCAAATCTGACCCGAAACTGCTGTATAGCCACATTAGGAGGAAGACAACAGTCAAGGACCAGGTAATAAGGCTGAGGAAAGAAGGTGGAGAACTCACAAGAAACGATCAAGAGGTATGTGAGGAGCTCAACACGAGATTTAAGGAAGTATTTACAGTAGAGACAGGAAGGACTCTGGGGGGACAGACCAGATGGGGACACCAGCAAGGAATACACCAACAAGTGTTGGACGACATACATACAGATGAGGAGGAGGTGAAGAAACTGCTAAGGGACATCGATACCTCAAAGGCAATGGGACCGGACATCTCCCCGTGGGTCCTTAGAGAGGGAGCAGATATGTTGTGCGTGCCACTTACCACAATCTTCAACACGTCCCTGGAAACTGGGCAACTACCTGAGGTATGGAAGACGGCAAATGTAGTTCCCATTTTTAAAAAAGGAGACAGAAAAGAGGCACTAAACTATAGACCTGTGTCATTGACGTGTATAGTATGCAAAGTTATGGAGAAGATTATCAGGAGGAGAGTGGTGGAGCACCTGGAACGGAACAAGAGTATAAATGCCAACCAGCACGGATTCATGGAAGGCAAATCCTGTGTCACAAACCTTCTGGAATTTTATGATAAAATAACAGAAGTAAGACACGAGAGAGAGGGGTGGGTTGATTGCATCTTCTTGGACTGCAAGAAGGCCTTTGACACAGTTCCTCACAAGAGATTAGTGCAGAAGCTAAAGCATCAGGCGCATATAACAGGAAGGGCACTGCAATGGATCAGAGAATACCTGACAGGGAGGCAACAACGAGTCATGGTACGTAATGATGTATCACAGTGGGCACCTGTGACGAGCGGGGTCCCACAGGGGTCGGTCCTAGGACCAGTGCTATTTTTGGTATATGTGAACGACATGATGGAAGGGTTAGACTCAGAAGTGTCCCTGTTTGCAGATGATGTGAAGTTAATGAGGAGAATTAAATCTGACGAGGACCAGGCAGGACTTCAAAGAGACCTGGACAGACTGGACACCTGGTCAAGCAAATGGCTTCTCGAATTTAATCCTGCCAAATGCAAAGTCATGAAGATAGGGGAAGGGCACAGAAGACCACAGACAGAGTATAGGCTAGGTGGCAAAAGACTGCAAACCTCACTCAACGAGAAAGATCTTGGGGTGAGTGTAACACCGAGCATGTCTCCGGAAGCACACATCAATCAGATAACTGCTGCAGCATATGGGCGCCTAGCAAACCTGAGAACAGCATTCCGATACCTTAGTAAGGAATCGTTCAAGACACTATACACCGTGTATGTGAGGCCCATACTGGAGTATGCAGCACCTGTTTGGAACCCGCACTTGATAAAGCACATCAAGAAACTAGAGAAAGTACAAAGGTTTGCGACAAGGTTAGTTACAGAGCTAAGGGGAATGTCCTATGAAGAAAAATTAAGGGAAATCGGCCTGACGACGCTGGAGGACAGGAGGGTCAGGGGAGACATGATAACGACATATAAAATACTGCGTGGAATAGACAAGGTGGACAAAGACAGGATGTTCCAAGGAGGGGACGCAGAAACAAGAGGCCACAATTGGAAGTTGAAGACACAAATGAGTCAGAGAGATATTAGGAAGTATTTCTTCAGTCATAGAGTTTTCAGGCAGTGGAATAGCCTAGAAGATGACGTAGTGGAGGCAGGAACCATACACAGTTTTAAGACGAGGTTTGATAAAGCTCATGGAGCGGGGAGAGAGAGGGCCCAGTAGCAACCGGTGAAGAGGCGGGGCCAGGAGCAAAGACTCGACCCCTGCAACCACAAATAGGTGAGTACACACACACACACACACACACACACACACACACACACACACACACACACACACACACACACACACACACACCACACACCACACACACACACACCACACACCACACACACACACACACACACCACACACCACACACACACACACCACACACACACACACACACACCACACACGCCACACACACACACACACCACACACACACCACACACACACACACACACACCACACACACACACACACACACCACACACACACACACACCACACACACACACACACACACCACACACACACACACACCACACACACACACACACCACACACACACCACACACACACACACACACCACACACACCACACACACACACCACACACACACACCACACACACACACCACACACACCACACACACACACACACACCACACACACACACCACACACACACACACACACACACACACCACACACCACACACACACACAGACCACACACACACACACCACACACACACACACACACACACACCACACACACACACCACACACACACACCACACAAACACATACCACACAAACACACACACACACACCACACATACCACACAAACACACACACACCACACACCACACAAACACACACACACACACACACACACACACCACACGCATACCACACACACCACACGCACACCACACATACCACACACACACACACCACACACACACCACACACACCACACACCCACACCACACACACCACACACACACACACACACACACACACACACACACACACACACACACACACACACACACACACACCACACACACACACCACACAGACACAACACACACACACACCACACACACACACACACACAGCACACACCACACACACATCACACACACACCACACACACACCACACACACACCACACACACACCACACACACCACACACACACACACACACACACACACACACACATACAGGGGCCAGGAGCTGAGTCTCGACCCCTGAAACCACAAATAGGTGAGTGCACACAAGCCACACACACACACACCCACACACACACTACACCCCCCCACACACACACACCCACACACACACACACACACACGCACGTATATACAACAGGCCTAGTGTCTAATCGACATGTGCCTAGGACAAAATGGTAACTAACACACACACACACACACACACACACACACACACACACACACACACACACACACACACACACGCACGCACGCACCCACAGCACACTATACCCTCACACACTATACCCTCACACACACTACCCTCACACACACTACCCTCACACACACTACCCTCACACACACTATATCCTCACACACTATACCCTCACACACCATACCCTCACACACCATACCCTCACACACTATACCCTCACACACTATACCCTCACACACTATACCCTCACACACCATACCCTCACACACCATACCTTCACACACCATACCCTCACACACCATACCCTCACACACCATACACTCACCATACACTCACACACCCACTATACCCTCACACACCATACCCTCACATACACACACACACACACACACACACACACACACCTCTACCTACCTACCTCCCTTGTCATGGTATGCACCAGTATTGAACGTTCTAGGTCACGTTAGGTTCGTCAGGAAACAGGACAAGGTGTTTCCCGACGCGGGTCTTAGTCATATGTTGACTCGCCGCTGGAGCTTTTGGTAACCTGACCGAGGCCTTCCACCCCTGTTAAAACGATTCTGATTATAATCACCAGATAGCACCTCGAGGCCAATCAGATGTTTCTAAAAGTTTTCAAACCCATTTCCAAGAATCTTGAGGTCGGGTTATATAAGTGTGATGACAGGGCGGCAGCTGCGTGTGCCAATAGTTGTCTGAACCTCCACCTTCCTTATGAAGCAACTAAAATCGAAACTTTGCTGGGAAAAAATCACGAAAAAATATTAAGGGTACCTCTTAAGGGAACAACGACGAGGAGGAGGAAGATAGAGGAAAATGCGGAAGAGAAGATGAGAAAGAGGAAGATGAGAAGGAGGAAGAAGAGTAGGAGGAAGAAGAGTAGGAGGAAGATGAGGAGGAGGAAGACGAGAAGGAGGAAGATGAGGAAGATGTGGAAGATTAGGAGTATGAGAAGGAAGATGAGAAAGAAGGGGAGTCCAAGCGTCATTGAACGGTCCCACTTAAGAAGGTTCCACTAAGTACCTGGAAGCGAACGTTTTAAAGAAGTTTCCTCGTTAAATGCATGAGCAGAGAGCCTCAGGTGAGAGAGGCCTCTGGAAGCTTCAGTTAAGTGCTTCAGTTGGACACATTAAGCGAATTTACTCAGTTTAACACCTCGGATAAACGTCACACGGATGGGCACCTCCGTTCAGTGTCCCAGTTTAGCGCAGCAGTTAAATGCATCACCTGAGACGCCTCGTTGTCACAGCTCAACTCTTAACTTCAAATTCCTTTCTGTTCCTGAATGTTTAAATTCTTTCTCCTTCCCCGTCATACTCCAGGCAGAAAAATATTGCTTCCCAGAATATATCGGTAATACACACACACACACACACACACACACACACACACACACACACACACACACACACACACACACACACACACACACACACACACACAAGAATTACGATAATGGAGCAGGGAGAGTGGACCTAGTAACGACAAGCGTAGAGACGGGGCCAGGAGCTACGACTCGACCCCTGCAACCACAAAGAGGCGAGTTCACACGTGAGATTTTTCAACCGTCTAGTCCAAAGGAGAGAAAGAGGCAGATGGCAAATTTTCAGGCGACCGGAAGGTTCTGCTGTTGCAAATATGGTCCGCTCAAACTTACCTTCTGGTCACATAACTTGGAACAGAATTCTGTGACAGAAAGCATAAGACAGTACGAGAAGACCCATCAGGAGCGGAGAAGAGCAGCTGACTAGGAGCCAAGAGGAGGGAGCATTTAAACTTAGGGAACACCTCCAGACTCATCTCTAACCCTTTGCCCAGCTGACCCAACTCAGTCCCAGTGTACAGCATCATCACTGACACTATCCCCTACCCTTCCCCTCCTCCCAGTGTTCTACCCCTCATCCAAGGCCTTTTTACTTCCCTACCTTTTCTCTGTCTTCAACCTTTTCCTCGACCCCTTCCACCAGGTAGTGAGGGGCAGTGTTCGACAAGCAACATGAAGAAGAGTAGACAACACAAACCGGAGCAATAAATTGAAGGAACAAGCAGCTGAGATCACTCCAGACATAATAACTATCACATAGACCAAGCTAACCGAAATTGTATCAGACATCGTATTTCCAGCATGATACCAAGTAATGAGGAAGGTGAGAGGAAACAGGGAAGGCTGATGAGCTGCACTGTTAATAAGACATCAGGGGAGTTTTGATAAGGAAGAGGAATAAACAGAGCACCCAGTTAAGACTGGGAAGACTCAAGTAGTTGTGATATACAATCCGCCACCTAATAATACGGCACCAAGGTAGGGATATAAGGACAGCAACAAAACCAGGAATACATGTAAGGCTAAAAGAAAGCTACTTAAAACGGGAGATTTCAGCCAAAGTGAAATAGATTGAGACAAGTGGGACCCACATACGGGGCCGGAATAACTTAGTTGATGAAGGTGATTAGAGAAAAAATTTTGAGTCCGCATTTTAAAAAGATGACAAGGGAGAGAGAAGATGAATCATTGAGACTGCATTCAGTATTACCATATGTACATTTGACATAAGTGAATTAGAATATGAAAGCTCTCTGGAAGGTAGCAGTCATGCAGTCCTGCACTTAGATGTATAGATAGAAGGAAGATGTATAGATAGAGGGAAGTATGGTAGGTCGGTGATGTGAGAAGTCAGACTTCAGGAAGAGAATTTTGAGTGCTTCAAAGAACTTCTGAATGCAGTGAATTGGAATGGAGACTTGTAAAGAAATTTAGGAGATGAGGTGAAGTACCCATCTGGTAAATGCAACGAATCTAGAGAGACTTTCATAACAGGATGATATTTGGATACAAAGCAAAATAGCCTTGATTCGAGCAGCGATACGTGGAAAACTATAGATAGAGAAAAACCAGTAATATTACTGAAGTCAGAATATTGGCTAGAAATGAATATGCTGGAGACTGAGCAACAGTTTGATTATGACACTGCAACAAAGGCAAAGTCTCAACCAAACCTGCTTTACAGCCACTTCAGAAGAAAAATAACAGTAAAGAACCGGGTAATTCGACTGAAGAAGGAAGGAGAAGAAGTTATGAGACGTACTCGGTGGAAACTGGAAAAATACAAAACTAAGGCACAGGGGGCACCGATAAGTACTGGATGGCATACTCACAACAGTGGAATAAGTAAAGAAACTTGATGGATCTGGATACATCAAAGAAAGTGTGACCTGAAAATGTCAGCATGGATTCTAGGAGAGAGAGCAGAAGTAGTCTATCCACTATCTTTGATGTACAGTTAGTCATTGTATACGGAACGCTTACTAGAGATCTGGAAGAGACTAAATGTAGTCCATACATTGAAGAAATATTCAGAAATATTTAAGAAACTTCAGCTCAGTCTCTCTTAAATGCACGCCTAGTAAGTTAATGGAGAAATGTAAAGGATGGAGAGTGATAGAACACTTGCAGAGCGTGGGTTTAGAGATGGCAAATCTTTTCGAACTAATTTGAGTACTCAGCAGCCAATACTCGTCTGCCAACTCTAAAAGAATGCTTCAGGAATCACAACAGTTATTCTGTGACCTTGATACAACATGCGTCAAGCCCAGTATGGAACACGCATCAGAAAGAGCATATTCAGAAACTGGAGAAAGGTCCTAAGAATACAGTGAGGTTTGTCCCTAAGCTGAGAGAAACGAGCTACCAGGAGGAGCTAACGAAATTGAATTTAACGACATCGGAGGGATGAAGAACCAGGGAATAAATGATAACAACATACAAAATTCTTAGGGAAATTGATTGCCTAGAGAGGCACAGGCAGTTTGAGAGGCGAGAAACGTGAACTGGAGGACACAGAATGAAGATAGACACATGAGCTACAGCGATGTCAGGTGTGGTGTAGTCAGGCTCCATACAAAGTTTTAAAAATACGATACGAGAGAGTGAATTTGGCCACTGGCAATAGATGGGGACAGTCTGAGAATCGTCTCATTTAACCACAAATAAGTGCGCGCGCGCGCACACACACACACACACACACACACACACACACACACACACACACACACACACACACACACACACACACACACACACACACACACACACACACACACAATATTTCGTAAATTAATCTGCTTGCCAGGAGCCATTGCGCTCAAAAGACATTATCTGCTTGAATAAATTACTTCCTTCACCACACATCACGCAGACAACATTACTTGGACAAAAATATATCTGATTAAATAATTTCCTGTGAGTGTGCGTGTGTGTGTGCGCGTGTGTGCATATGCGCGTGTGTGTGCGCGTGTGTGCATATGCGCGTGTGTGTGTGCGCGCGTGTGTGTGTGTACTCACCTATTTGTGGTTTCATGGGTCGAGACTCAGCTCCTGGCCCCGCCTCTTCATTTATTGACAAATGCGATCATGGCGTAATAGCCCATAAAATACGTGCTAAAGGAATAACTGGGAAAGTGGGGAGATGGATCTTCAACTTCCTAACAAATCGAACACAAAGAGTAGTGGTCAACAGAGTTAAATCGGAGGCTGCCATAGTGAAGAGCTCTGTTCCACAAGGCACAGTACTCGCCCCCATCTTATTCCTCATCCTCATATCAGACACAGAGATGTACACCACAGCACCGTATCATCCTTTGCAGACGATACTAGGATCTGCATGAGGCTGTCATCTGCTGAGGTGCGGTTAACCTCCAAGAAGATATAAACAAAGTTTTCCAGTGGGCAACGGTAAACAATATGATGTTCAATGAGGACAAATTCCAACTACTCCGTTATGGAAAACTGGAGGAGATAATAACTAGAACAGAGTATACTACAGACTCTGGCCATACAATAGAGCGGAAAAATAATGTAAGGGACCTGGGAGTAGTAATGTCTGAGGATCTCACTTTCAAGGATCACAACAGTGCCACGATCACAGCTGCAAAGAAAATGATAGGATGGATAATGAGAACGTTCAGAACAAGAGATGGCAAGCCAATGATGATCCTTTTCAAGTCACTTGTTCTCTCTAGGCTGGAATATTGCTGTATATTAACATCTCCGATCAAAGCAGGTGAAATTGCAGATCTAGAGAGTGCACAGAGATCCTTTACTGCACGTATAAGTTCTGTCAAGCACCTTAACTACTGGGAACTTTTGGAAGCACTTGACTTGTACTCGTTGGAACGCAGGAGGGAGAGATGTATCATAGTCTACACTTGGAAAATCCTGGAAGGAATGGTCCCAAATCTGCACACAGAAACCACTCCCTACGTAAGTAAAAGACTGGGCAGGCGATGCAAAATGCCCCCAGTTAAAAGTAGGGGCGCCATTGGTACACTAAGGGAAAACACCATATGTGTCCGGGGCCCAAGACTGTTCAACAGCCTCCCATCAAGCATTAGGGGAATTGCCAGTAAGCCCCTGGCTGCCTTCAAGAGAGCTGGACAGATACCTAAAGTCAGTGCCGGATCAGCCGGGCTGTGGCTCGTACGTTGGACTGCGTGCGGCCAGCAGTAACAGCCTGGTTGATCAGTCCTGATCCACCGGGAGGCCGCGTAGGCGTTGATCCCCGGAATAACCTCCAGGTAACCTCCAGGTAGGTCCTCTCTCTGCTCCATGAGCTTTATCATACCTCCTCTTAAAGCTATGTATGGTTCCTGCTTCCACTACATCACTTGATAGACTATTCCACTTCCTGACAACTCTATGACCGAAGAAATACTTCCTAACATCCCTTCGACTCATCTGAGTCTTCAGCTTCCAATTGTGACCCCTTGTTTCTGTGTCCCATCTCTGGAACATCCTGTCTCTGTCCACCTTATCTATTCCATGCAGTATTTTGTATGTCGTTATCATGTCTCCCCTTAAACTCCTGTCCTCCAGTATCGTAAGGCCGATTTCCCTTAACCTTTCTTCGTAGGACATTCCCCTTAGATCTAGAAATATCGTTGTTGCAAACATTTTTCACTTTCTCCAATTTCTACATAAGAACATAAGAAAGGAGGAACATAAGAAAGGAGGGACCTGCCTAGTATGGGCCAGCAGGCCTCCTGCAGTGTTCCTCCTTTCTTATGTTCCTCCTTTCTTATGTTCTTATGTAGAAATTGGAGAAAGTGAAAAATGTTTGCAACAACGATATTTCCAGATCTAAGGGGAATGTCCTACGAAGAAAGGTTAAGGGAAATCGGCCTTACGATACTGGAGGACAGGAGTTTAAGGGGAGACATGATAACGACATACAAAATACTGCATGGAATAGATAAGGTGGACAGAGACAGGATGTTCCAGAGATGGGACACAGAAACAAGGGGTCACAATTGGAAGCTGAAGACTCAGATGAGTCGAAGGGATGTTAGGAAGTATTTCTTCGGTCATAGAGTTGTCAGTGCTTAACCAGGTGTGGGTTCCAAACTGGTGCTGCATACTCCAGTATGGGCCTGATGTACACAGTATACAGTGTCTTGAACGATTCCTTACTAAGGTATCGGAACGCTATAATCAGGTTTGCCAGGCGCCCATATACTGTAGCAGTTATCTGGTTGATGTGTGCTTCCGGAGACGTGCTTGGTATTATGCTCACCCCAAGATCTTTCTCCTTGAGCGAGGTTTGCAGTCTTTGGCCACCTAGCCTATACTCTGCCGTCTTCTTTGCCCTTCCCTGATCTTCATGACTGCATTTGGTGGGGTTAAATTCGAGAAGCCCGTTGCTGGACCATTTGTCCAGCCTGTCCAGGTCTCTTTGTAGTCCTGCCTGATACTCATCTGATTTAAGTTTCTTCATTAACTTAACATCATCTGCGATCAGGGACACTTCTGAGTCTATCATTTCCATCATGTCATTAACATATACCAAAAATAGCACTGGTCCTAGGACTGACCCCTGTGGGACCCCGCTCGTTACAGGGGCCCACTGTGATACCTTATTACGTACCATGACTCGTTGTCTCCCTGTCAGGTATTCTCTGATCCATTGCAGTGCCCTTTCTGTTATACGCGCCTGATCCTCTAGCTTATGCATTAATCTCTTGTGAGGAACTGTGTCGAAGGCCTTCTAGCAGTCCAAGGAAATGCAATCAACCCATCCCTCTCTCTCGTGTCTTTTTTTCTGTTACCTTGTCACAAAACTCTTGAAGGTTTGTGACACAGGATTTGCCTTCCATGAATCCGTGCTTGTTGTCGTTTATAATATTCCGTTCCACGTTCTTCACCACTCTCCTGATTATCTTCTCCATGACTTTAAACACTATACACGTCAGTGACACTGGTCTATAGTTTAGTGCCTAGTTTCTGTCTCCTAAAAATGGGGACTATATTTGCCGTCTTTCATACCTCGGGTAGTTGTCCAGTTCCAAGGGATGTGTTAAAAATTGTGGTCAGTGGCACACACAGCGTCTCTGCTCCCTCTCTAAGGACCCACGGAAAGATGTTTGGTCCCACCGCCTTTGAGGTATCAAGGTCACTTAGCTTTTTTACCTCCTCAGTTGTGTTTATTTCATCGAACACTTGTTGGTATGTCCCTTGTTGGTGCTCCCACCCCTCTATTCTGTCTTCCCAGTCCTTCCTGTTTCCACTGTAAATACTTCCTTAAATCTCATGTTGAGCTCCTCACATACCTCTTGATCGTTTCTTGTGAGTTCCCCACCTTTTTTCCTCAGCCTGATCACATGGTCTTTGACTGTTATCTTCCTTCTAATGTGGCTATACAGCAGTTTTGGGTCAGACTTGACATTCGATGCTGTGTGTGTATGTGTGTGTGTGTGTGTGTGTGTGTGTGTGTGCGTGTGCGCGCGCGCGTGCGTGTGTGTGTGTGTGTGTGTGTGTTGGCGTGTGTGCGCTTGCGAGTGTGTGTGTGTGTTTGCGTGTGTGCGCTTGCGAGTGCGTGTGTGCGCTTGCGAGTGCGTGTGTTTGTGTGTGTGTGTGTGAGAGAGAGAGAGAAACAGCCTTCATTTTTATGCATAACAGTCTTTTCTCCCACACTTCTTTTACGACAAAATTATCCTCCCTCTTTTCCTTCCGTTCCATCCCTGCCTCTTCCTGTTGTATCAAAATCAGCCTGGCGATTCCCAAGGCTGCTAAATTATGCACACCATCCATTACCCTTGTGGAGTGGCCATAAGTCTCCCTCAACGACCTTTGATAACGACTACACTCCCCAATGTCCTCACACGGAAGGCGCCACCCGTGCAGTGTTGCGAGGGGACCGTCTTGCATCTGTGGTTGCAGACACGAATGTGTTCTGTGATCTTTTGTGTAGTGTTGAGAGGGATCGCCATGCATCTGTGGCTACAGACACGAGAGTGTTCTGTGATCTTGGGTGTAGTATTGTGAGGGGACCACCATGCATCTGTGGCTACAGACACGAGTGTGTTCTGTGATCTTGGGTGTAGTGTTGCGAGGGGACCACCATGCATCTGTGGCTGCAGACACGAGAGATGTATTCTCTAGTTGTTGACGTTGAACTTTATGTACTAGCCTGGCTGCGAGAGTATTGCTTCTCTTACTGTGATCAGGGGATGGGAGATAGAGCCTCACCACTCCTTGCGACATTGTTTTAGCGTTTCACCTTAATAATTATGTTACCTTAGAAGATTGATGAGTGGAGTTGCATTATTTATAGAGGACTAGAGCCGTTAGTTTATTCAAACACCACCACCATGGTAAGGTGACCAGCGTCAGGGTCACAAACACCACCACCACGGTAAGGAGTTCAGCGTCAGGGTCGCCACCATCACCACCACGGTAAGTTGATCAGCGTCAGGGTCACAAACCCCACCACCACCACGGTAAGTTGATCAGCGTCAGGGTCACAAACATCACCACCACCACCACGGTAAGTTGATCAGCGTCAAAGAGACAAACACCACCACTAGGGCAAGGAGACCCAGTATCGGCAAAATTATAAAGAAGATTGTTGGGAAGAAGACACTAGTGACATGGTCCTCGAGTAACTAGATAGTGTAATCAAGAGTGACCCACCCTGATGAGCTATGTTCAAGAATTCTATATGAATGTAAGAAGGAACTTAGAAAACCTTTACCTAGTCTTTTTAACAGATCACTACAAGCAGGCATCGTACCGGATAAGTGGAAAATGGCAAATGTGATACCTATTTAAAAAGGTGGAGATAGGTCCTTAGCTTCGAATTATAGGCCAAGGAGCCTGACATCAATTATGGGAAAGCTGATGACATTACTAACTACAGATTCGAAGTCACTTTGAAAGATGTAATTTGACAGTTGAATGTCAACATGATTTTACAAAGGGATACTTTTGCCTTAGGAGTTTACTAAGATTTTCACTGTGATATTCGACATTGTAGAGCGAAATTTATGTATAATGTAATATTTATGAAAGAGTTACAACCAGGAGACTGATGAACAAACTAACGGTTCATGGCATAAGAAGAGAAATTATCTCTTGGGTCAAGTCGTGGTCAACAGACAGGTAATAGAGAATGTGCATTAATATTTGAGAGAAATCAAACTGGGGACTCGTTATAAGTTGGATCCTTTTACTCAGTCTACATGATATAGATGAAAGAATAAACACGGATGTAAGTGTACTGATTACACTAAAATATGCAGTCAAGTAATTCCTGATGAGAAAATTAGAAGGCTACAGGAAGACCTGGATAGAGTGATACTGTGGTCGGAAAAGTGACAAATATAGTTCACTGCAGACAAATGTAAAGCTCTAACTCTAGAAAAGGAAATAATAACCGTACTTGTAAACTAAATAATATAGATCTTTATCAAATTGAATGTTAAAGTTTAAAATCTTATAAGCAGAAGCTTAAAGTAGACAGAAAAGTGCATAAATGCTCGAAGTAAAGCTAATATTAGAATTCTTGGCTTCATATCGGTTTAGATTATGTTGCTCGTTTCTGGTCTACATATTTCAGAGTGGACATAAATGCACTGGAAAATATACACAGGAGAAGGACGAGGTTAGTCCCAAGTATCACAATCCTTTCCCACGAAAACTGAATTTGCACTCTGAAAAGACGGAGAATTATGACTGAAGTATACAAATGGACACCAGGAATAAATAAAGGAGATATGACTAATGTGTTCAGAGAATTTAAAAAAGGACAGGACTCACAGCAAAGGATTCAAGTTGAGCAAACTGAGATATAAACATTTAGGGAAATACTTGCTTGACAACATATTGCATCCGTCTCTTATGTAGCGTCAGTGAGGTGTGGCCTTTGAGTAGCTTTAAAAAGAGATTGGACGGGTATGTGTGTTGATGTGACTGGGTGAGAATTATACCTGCCTAGCTTGTGTCAGCACTGTTTCCTCATTCTTATGTTCTTGTGTACTACAGAACTTAGAGAAGATGGTGAGATAATTGTAGGGATAATACACAAATAACCCGCACATAAAAGAGAGAAGCTTACGACGACGTTTCGGTCCGACTTGGACCATTGACAAAGTCACATTGACTTTGTGCGGGCTATTTGTGTATCGTTCCAGTCACGGTATTGTGCCTTTTTTTGTTATTGTAGGGATAATAGTTGAAAAGATTGCATAGATGGAAGACTGTAGGGGGATTACAGGGAAGAGAAGATTATATGGGTAGAAGATTGTATGGGTTGAAGATTGTATGGGTTGAAGATTGTATGGGTAGAAGATTGTGTGGGTTGAAGATTGTATGGGTTGAAGATTGTAAAGGTGAGTGTAGGGAAGGGCCAGCAAAGATGACTTTATTCAAGTTACTGTGTTAGTTTAAATTAATCTTATCGACAACATCAGTGTCACTAAGGCTGTAACTTATTTACCTACAGAAAAAATTGCTTAATATCTTTAGATACTAACGAAAGCTCTTTGTATATACACTGAGACATACATCTCTGTATATACACTGAGAAATGTATCATTAATATCATTAAGGTTGAGTATTGCCTGTACACTTACAATCAAAAATAGTTTATACCCTAAAATAAGAATTAAGATAAAGTGTGTATGTAGCGAGAGGTAAACAACTCTAGGTGTAAATACACACAGTATACACGAACACAGAAAGCGAGAAAAACTAAAAACACGCAAAAATGAATTTTACGACTATGGAAAAAAAAGACTTCACTGGGATCCAAATATTCATAACCACCAGTGAACTGGAGCAACCTCGTCAGTGGCTTACATCTGCAAAGGTCAAAACAATATTTTTTCTGAAATTCTTTAACGTTCTACGCCTGTTTGGGAGTCGTCTAGCCGCACGGGCAACGTTGTTGGTTCATAAATTTGAGAGCAAGGTTCGATAGCAGGTGTAGAGGGTGCTGGGAGGGGTGTGTGTGTGTGTGTGTGTGTCTGTGTATGTGTGTTGGTGACGAGAGAGGCGGCGAGGTAGGGTGGCGGCCAGCTTGTGTAATGGAATACACAATTATGGCTAGAGAGAGACACACACAGACACACACACACACACACACACACACACACACACACACACACACACATACACACACACATACACACACACATACACACACATAGGGGGGACATGATAACGACATACAAAATACTGAGAGGAATTGACAAGGTGGACAAAAACAGGATGTTCCAGAGATTGGACACAGTAACAAGGGGACACAGTTGGAA
>NC_091347.1:7667706-7792706 GCF_038502225.1 Cherax quadricarinatus | reverse complement strand
ACACACACACACACACACATATATATATATATATATATATATATATATATATATATATATATATATATATATATATATATATATATATATATATATATATATATATATATATATATATATATATATATAATGTGTGTGTGTGTACTAGAGTGAAGAAAAGAAGAGCGTTGGTTTTGAACCAGAGTTTTGGTGTTACGTACAAATATTCATCACAAAAAGCTGTAAAAAAAAAAAAAAGAAAAAATCACCCACAGTAAGGATTGGTCATATGAAAAGGAATATTAATCGTATAAAAATCCCAAGAATCTTCCATTAAAAAGATGTACAATTCATGATAAAATACATGAGGTAAGAAATAATCCAAAATTCATAGTATTTCAAAACCTACAAATCAGTAAAAAAAAAAATATTGTAGACGAAGTTCAAGAGACGTGTTTCATTAGAGCGAATAAAAAATTCATTCAGTGGGAAAAACCTATAATTCAGAAGGAAAAAAAATTCCACGGTGTGCAGACGGCACTGTTGAATCCTGAAGTCGCTCCAGATGAAAAGCCAAAAATCAGACAAAATTCCTGTAAGTGGGCGGAACAATGTACGAGGCTGGGTATTAGCGGGGGAGGGGGAAGTGGGCGGAACAGTGTACGAGGCTGGGTATTAGCGGGGGAGGGGGAAGTGAAGTTTGATCCCAGAAAGGTAAGGATAGCTTCAATTCTTGTAAATAAACGGCCTTTAATATCTTCGAGGCATCTTCTCTCTTCCTTAAAGGGGGAAGGGAGATGGAGAGAGTGTAGGGGGAAAGTATAGACCAGGATCCCTTGAAGGGAGGGGGAAATGCAGAGAGTGTAGGGGGAAAGTATAGACCAGGATCCCTTTAAGGGAGGGCAAGATGGAGAGAGTGTAGGGAGGAAGTATAGACCAGGATCCCTTGAAGGGAGTGGGAAATGGAGAGTGTGTAGGGGGGAAGTATAGATGAGGTTGGCAAAATTGCCAACCTGGACAGTGTACAAAAAACGATAAAGCACATAAATTACTGGGAACGGTTGAAGACCCTTGATTTGTATTTTCTGGAAAGCAGGCAAGAGAGATATATGATAATATGCACTTAGAAAATCTTAGAGGGACTAGTACCAAACTTGCACACGAAAATCACTCCCTATGAAAGCAAAAGACTCGGCAGATGCAACATTCCCCCAATGAAAAGCAGGGGCGCCACAGAACACTAAGAGACAACACAATAAATATAATAGGCCAAAGACTGTTAAACTGCCTCTCAGCATACATAAGGGGGATTACCAATAGACCCTTGGCTGTCTTCAAGGCACTAAACAGGCACTAAAGTCAGTATCTGACTAGCCGGGCTGTGGTTTGTACGTCAGTTTGCGTGCGGCCAGCAGTAACAACCTGGTTGATCAGGCCCTGATCCACCACAAGGTCTGGTCTCAGACCGGGCAGCGGGGGCGTTGACTCCCGAAACCCTCTCCAGGAATACTCTAGGTATGGCACTCGCTGTCCTGAGGCTAGTGTGGAGGACTGGCTATCCTGACGTAGCAGACTGGTTGTCCTGAATTTGGGTAGAAATTAACACAAACTCTGTGGTGTGTGTGTGTGTGTGTGTGTGTGGTGTGTGTGTGTGTGTGTGGGGGGGGGATGTGTGGGGGGCGTGGTGTATATGTTTGGTGTGTGGTGTGTGTGTGTTTGGTATGTGGTATGTGGGGTGTGAGCGGTGTGTGGTGTGTGATGTGGTGTGTGGGTGTGGTGTATCTGGTGTGGTGTGTGTGTGTGTGTGTGGTTGTGTGTGTGTGTGTGTGGGGTTGTGTGTGTGGAGTGTGTGCGTGTGTGTGTGTGTGGGTGGATGTGTGTGGTGTGTGTGTGTGTGTGTGTGTGGTGTGTGTGTGTGGTGTGTGTGTGTGGTGTGTGTGTGTGTGTGTGGTGTGTGTGTGTGTCTGTGGTGTGTGTGTGTGTGTGTCTGTGGTGTGTGTGTGTGTGTGTGTGGGGAGTGTTAGTTACCATTTTGTACTAGGCACATGTCGATTAGACACTAGACCTGTTGTATATGCGTGGAGAGTAAGATGATGATGTATATGCGTGGAGAGTAAGATGATGTTGTATATGCGTGGAGAGTAAGATGATGATGTATATGCGTGGAGAGTAAGATGATGATTTATATGCGTGGAGAGTAAGATGATGATGTATATGCGTGGAGAGTAAGATGATGATGTATATGCGTGGAGAGTAAGATGATGATGTATATGCGTGGAGAGTAAGATGATGATGTATATGCGTGGAGAGTAAGATGATGTTGTATATGCGTGGAGAGTAAGATGATGATGTATATGCGTGGAGAGTAAGATGATGTTATATATGCGTGGAGAGTAAGATGATGATGTATATGCGTGGAGAGTAAGATGATGTATATGCGTGGAGAGTAAGATGATGATGTATATGCGTGGAGAGTAAGATGATGATGTATATGCGTGGAGAGTAAGATGATGTTGTATATGCGTGGAGAGTAAGATGATGTTGTATATGCGTGGAGAGTAAGATGATGTATATGCGTGGAGAGTAAGATGATGTTGTATATGCGTGGAGAGTAAGATGATGATGTATATGCGTGGAGAGTAAGATGATGATGTATATGCGTGGAGAGTAAGATGATGTTGTATATGCGTGGAGAGTAAGATGATGTATATGCGTGGAGAGTAAGATGATGTTGTATATGCGTGGAGAGTAAGATGATGATGTATATGCGTATATGCGTGGAGAGTAAGATGATGATGTATATGCGTGGAGAGTAAGATGATGATGTATATGCATGGAGAGTAAGATGATGATGTATATGCGTGGAGAGTAAGATGATGATATGCGTGGAGAGTAAGATGATGATGTATATGCGTGGAGAGTAAGATGATGTTGTATATGCGTGGAGAGTAAGATGATGATGTATATGCGTGGAGAGTAAGATGATGATGTATATGCGTGGAGAGTAAGATGATGATGTATATGCGTGGAGAGTAAGATGATGATGTATATGCGTGGAGAGTAAGATGATGATGTATATGCGTGGAGAGTAAGATGATGATGTATATGCGTGGAGAGTAAGATGATGATGTATATGCGTGGAGAGTAAGATGATGATGTATATGCGTGGAGAGTAAGATGATGATGTATATGCGTGGAGAGTAAGATGATGATGTATATGCGTGGAGAGTAAGATGATGATGTATATGCGTGGAGAGTAAGATGATGATGTATATGCGTGGAGAGTAAGATGATGATGTATATGCGTGGAGAGTAAGATGATGATGTATATGCGTGGAGAGTAAGATGATGATGTATATGCGTGGAGAGTAAGATGATGATGTATATGCGTGGAGAGTAAGATGATGATGTATATGCGTGGAGAGTAAGATGATGATGTATGTGCGTGGAGAGTAAGATGATGTTGTATATGCGTGGAGAGTAAGATGTTGTTGTATATGCGTGGAGAGTAAGATGATGATGTATATGCGTGGAGAGTAAGATGATGTTGTATATGCGTGGAGAGTAAGATGATGATGTATATGCGTGGAGAGTAAGATGATGATGTATATGCGTGGAGAGTAAGATGATGTTGTATATGCGTGGAGAGTAAGATGATGATGTATATGCGTGGAGAGTAAGATGATGTTGTATATGCGTGGAGAGTAAGATGATGATGTATATGCGTGGAGAGTAAGATGATGATGTATATGCGTGGAGAGTAAGATGATGATGTATATGCGTGGAGAGTAAGATGATGATGTATATGCGTGGAGAGTAAGATGATGATGTATATGCGTGGAGAGTAAGATGATGTTGTATATGCGTGGAGAGTAAGATGATGATGTATATGCGTGGAGAGTAAGATGATGTTGTATATGCGTGGATAGTAAGATGATAATGTATATGCGTGGAGAGTAAGATGATGTATATGCGTGGAGAGTAAGATGATGATGTATATGCGTGGAGAGTAAGATGATGATGTATATGCGTGGAGAGTAAGATGATGTTGTATATGCGTGGAGAGTAAGATGATGATGTATATGCGTGGAGAGTAAGATGATGATGTATATGCGTGGAGAGTAAGATGATGATGTATATGCGTGGAGAGTAAGATGATGATGTATATGCGTGGAGAGTAAGATGATGATGTATATGCGTGGAGAGTAAGATGATGATGTATATGCGTGGAGAGTAAGATGATGATGTATATGCGTGGAGAGTAAGATGATGATGTATATGCGTGGAGAGTAAGATGATGATGTATATGCGTGGAGAGTAAGATGATGATGTATATGCGTGGAGAGTAAGATGATGATGTATATGCGTGGAGAGTAAGATGATGATGTATATGCGTGGAGAGTAAGATGATGTTGTATATGCGTGGAGAGTAAGATGATGTTGTATATGCGTGGAGAGTAAGATGATGATGTATATGCGTGGAGAGTAAGATGATGTTGTATATGCGTGGAGAGTAAGATGATGATGTATATGCGTGGAGAGTAAGATGATGATGTATATGCGTGGAGAGTAAGATGATGTTGTATATGCGTGGAGAGTAAGATGATGATGTATATGCGTGGAGAGTAAGATGATGTTGTATATGCGTGGAGAGTAAGATGATGATGTATATGCGTGGAGAGTAAGATGATGATGTATATGCGTGGAGAGTAAGATGATGATGTATATGCGTGGAGAGTAAGATGATGATGTATATGCGTGGAGAGTAAGATGATGATGTATATGCGTGGAGAGTAAGATGATGATGTATATGCGTGGAGAGTAAGATGATGATGTATATGCGTGGAGAGTAAGATGATGTTGTATATGCGTGGAGAGTAAGATGATGATGTATATGCGTGGAGAGTAAGATGATGATGTATATGCGTGGAGAGTAAGATGATGATGTATATGCGTGGAGAGTAAGATGATGATGTATATGCGTGGAGAGTAAGATGATGATGTATATGCGTGGAGAGTAAGATGATGATGTATATGCGTGGAGAGTAAGATGATGATGTATATGCGTGGAGAGTAAGATGATGTTGTATATGCGTGGAGAGTAAGATGATGATGTATATGCGTGGAGAGTAAGATGATGTATATGCGTGGATATGCGTGGAGAGTAAGATGATGTATATGCGTGGAGAGTAAGATGATGTTGTATATGCGTGGAGAGTAAGATGATGTGTATATGCGTGGAGAGTAAGATGATGTTGTATATGCGTGGAGAGTAAGATGATGATGTATATGCGTGGAGAGTAAGATGATGTTGTATATGCGTGGAGAGTAAGATGATGATGTATATGCGTGGAGAGTAAGATGATGATGTATATGCGTGGAGAGTAAGATGATGATGTATATGCGTGGAGAGTAAGATGATGATGTATATGCGTGGAGAGTAAGATGATGATGTATATGCGTGGAGAGTAAGATGATGATGTATATGCGTGGAGAGTAAGATGATGTTGTATGTATATGCGTGGAGAGTAAGATGATGATGTATATGCGTGGAGAGTAAGATGATGATGTATATGCGTGGAGAGTAAGATGATGTTGTATATGCGTGGAGAGTAAGATGATGATGTATATGCGTGGAGAGTAAGATGATGATGTATATGCGTGGAGAGTAAGATGATGTTGTATATGCGTGGAGAGTAAGATGATGTTGTATATGCGTGGAGAGTAAGATGATGTTGTATATGCGTGGAGAGTAAGATGATGATGTATATGCGTGGAGAGTAAGATGATGATGTATATGCGTGGAGAGTAAGATGTTGTATATGCGTGGAGAGTAAGATGATGTTGTATATGCGTGGAGAGTAAGATGATGATGTATATGCGTGGAGAGTAAGATGATGATGTATATGCGTGGAGAGTAAGATGATGATGTATATGCGTGGAGAGTAAGATGATGATGTATATGCGTGGAGAGTAAGATGATGTTGTATATGCGTGGAGAGTAAGATGATGATGTATATGCGTGGAGAGTAAGATGATGATGTATATGCGTGGAGAGTAAGATGATGTTGTATATGCGTGGAGAGTAAGATGATGATGTATATGCGTGGAGAGTAAGATGATGATGTATATGCGTGGAGAGTAAGATGATGTTGTATATGCGTGGAGAGTAAGATGATGTTGTATATGCGTGGAGAGTAAGATGATGTTGTATATGCGTGGAGAGTAAGATGATGATGTATATGCGTGGAGAGTAAGATGATGATGTATATGCGTGGAGAGTAAGATGTTGTATATGCGTGGAGAGTAAGATGATGTTGTATATGCGTGGAGAGTAAGATGATGATGTATATGCGTGGAGAGTAAGATGATGATGTATATGCGTGGAGAGTAAGATGATGATGTATATGCGTGGAGAGTAAGATGATGTTGTATATGCGTGGAGAGTAAGATGATGTTGTATATGCGTGGAGAGTAAGATGATGATGTATATGCGTGGAGAGTAAGATGATGTTGTATATGCGTTGAGAGTAAGATGATGTTGTATATGCGTGGAGAGTAAGATGATGATGTATATGCGTGGAGAGTAAGATGATGTTGTATATGCGTGGAGAGTAAGATGATGATGTATATGCGTGGAGAGTAAGATGATGATGTATATGCGTGGAGAGTAAGATGATGTTGTATATGCGTGGAGAGTAAGATGATGTTGTATATGCGTGGAGAGTAAGATGATGTTGTATATGCGTGGAGAGTAAGATGATGTTGTATATGCGTGGAGAGTAAGATGATGATGTATATGCGTGGAGAGTAAGATGATGATGTATATGCGTGGAGAGTAAGATGATGTTGTATATGCGTGGAGAGTAAGATGATGATGTATATGCGTGGAGAGTAAGATGATGATGTATATGCGTGGAGAGTAAGATGATGTTGTATATGCGTGGAGAGTAAGATGATGATGTATATGCGTGGAGAGTAAGATGATGATGTATATGCGTGGAGAGTAAGATGATGTTGTATATGCGTGGAGAGTAAGATGATGATGTATATGCGTGGAGAGTAAGATGATGTTGTATATGCGTGGAGAGTAAGATGATGATGTATATGCGTGGATAGTAAGATGATGATGTATATGCGTGGAGAGTAAGATGATGATGTATATGCGTGGAGAGTAAGATGATGATGTATATGCGTGGAGAGTAAGATGATCATGTATATGCGTGGAGAGTAAGATGATGATGTATATGCGTGGAGAGTATGATGATGATGTATATGCGTGGAGAGTAAGATGATGTTGTATATGCGTGGAGAGTAAGATGATGATGTATATGCGTGGAGAGTAAGATGATGATGTATATGCGTGGAGAGTAAGATGATGATGTATATGCGTGGAGAGTAAGATGATGATGTATATGCGTGGAGAGTAAGATGATGATGTATATGCGTGGAGAGTAAGATGATGTTGTATATGCGTGGAGAGTAAGATGATGATGTATATGCGTGGAGAGTAAGATGATGTTGTATATGCGTGGAGAGTAAGATGATGATGTATATGCGTGGAGAGTAAGATGATGTATATGCGTGGAGAGTAAGATGATGTATATGCGTGGAGAGTAAGATGATGTTGTATATGCGTGGAGAGTAAGATGATGTATATGCGTGGAGAGTAAGATGATGTTGTATATGCGTGGAGAGTAAGATGATGATGTATATGCGTGGAGAGTAAGATGATGTTGTATATGCGTGGAGAGTAAGATGATGATGTATATGCGTGGAGAGTAAGATGATGATGTATATGCGTGGAGAGTAAGATGATGTTGTATATGCGTGGAGAGTAAGATGATGATGTATATGCGTGGAGAGTAAGATGATGATGTATATGCGTGGAGAGTAAGATGATGATGTATATGCGTGGAGAGTAAGATGATGTTGTATATGCGTGGAGAGTAAGATGATGATGTATATGCGTGGAGAGTAAGATGATGATGTATATGCGTGGAGAGTAAGATGATGTTGTATATGCGTGGAGAGTAAGATGATGATGTATATGCGTGGAGAGTAAGATGATGATGTATATGCGTGGAGAGTAAGATGATGTTGTATATGCGTGGAGAGTAAGATGATGTTGTATATGCGTGGAGAGTAAGATGATGTTGTATATGCGTGGAGAGTAAGATGATGATGTATATGCGTGGAGAGTAAGATGATGATGTATATGCGTGGAGAGTAAGATGTTGTATATGCGTGGAGAGTAAGATGATGTTGTATATGCGTGGAGAGTAAGATGATGATGTATATGCGTGGAGAGTAAGATGATGATGTATATGCGTGGAGAGTAAGATGATGACGTATATGCGTGGAGAGTAAGATGATGTTGTATATGCGTGGAGAGTAAGATGATGTTGTATATGCGTGGAGAGTAAGATGATGATGTATATGCGTGGAGAGTAAGATGATGTTGTATATGCGTTGAGAGTAAGATGATGTTGTATATGCGTGGAGAGTAAGATGATGATGTATATGCGTGGAGAGTAAGATGATGTTGTATATGCGTGGAGAGTAAGATGATGATGTATATGCGTGGAGAGTAAGATGATGATGTATATGCGTGGAGAGTAAGATGATGTTGTATATGCGTGGAGAGTAAGATGATGTTGTATATGCGTGGAGAGTAAGATGATGTTGTATATGCGTGGAGAGTAAGATGATGTTGTATATGCGTGGAGAGTAAGATGATGATGTATATGCGTGGAGAGTAAGATGATGATGTATATGCGTGGAGAGTAAGATGATGTTGTATATGCGTGGAGAGTAAGATGATGATGTATATGCGTGGAGAGTAAGATGATGATGTATATGCGTGGAGAGTAAGATGATGTTGTATATGCGTGGAGAGTAAGATGATGTTGTATATGCGTGGAGAGTAAGATGATGTTGTATATGCGTGGAGAGTAAGATGATGTTGTATATGCGTGGAGAGTAAGATGATGTTGTATATGCGTGGAGAGTAAGATGATGATGTATATGCGTGGAGAGTAAGATGATGATGTATATGCGTGGAGAGTAAGATGATGTTGTATATGCGTGGAGAGTAAGATGATGTTGTATATGCGTGGAGAGTAAGATGATGATGTATATGCGTGGAGAGTAAGAAGATGTTGTATATGCGTGGAGAGTAAGATGATGATGTATATGCGTGGAGAGTAAGATGATGATGTATATGCGTGGAGAGTAAGAAGATGTTGTATATGCGTGGAGAGTAAGATGATGTTGTATATGCGTGGAGAGTTAGATGATGTTGTATATGCGTGGAGAGTAAGATGATGTTGTATATGCGTGGAGAGTAAGATGATGTTGTATATGCGTGGAGAGTAAGATGATGATGTATATGCGTGGAGAGTAAGATGATGTTGTATATGCGTGGAGAGTAAGATGATGTTGTATATGCGTGGAGAGTAAGATGATGTTGTATATGCGTGGAGAGTAAGATGATGTTGTATATGCGTGGAGAGTAAGATGATGTTGTATATGCGTGGAGAGTAAGATGATGTTGTATATGCGTGGAGAGTAAGATGATGTTGTATATGCGTGGAGAGTAAGATGATGTATATGCGTGGAGAGTAAGATGATGTTGTATATGCGTGGAGAGTAAGATGATGTTGTATATGCGTGGAGAGTAAGATGATGTTGTATATGCGTGGAGAGTAAGATGATGTTGTATATGCGTGGAGAGTAAGATGATGATGTATATGCGTGGAGAGTAAGATGATGATGTATATGCGTGGAGAGTAAGATGATGTTGTATATGCGTGGAGAGTAAGATGATGTTGTATATGCGTGGAGAGTAAGATGATGATGTATATGCGTGGAGAGTAAGAAGATGTTGTATATGCGTGGAGAGTAAGATGATGATGTATATGCGTGGAGAGTAAGATGATGTTGTATATGCGTGGAGAGTAAGAAGATGTTGTATATGCGTGGAGAGTAAGATGATGTTGTATATGCGTGGAGAGTAAGATGATGTTGTATATGCGTGGAGAGTAAGATGATGTTGTATATGCGTGGAGAGTAAGATGATGTTGTATATGCGTGGAGAGTAAGATGATGATGTATATGCGTGGAGAGTAAGATGATGTTGTATATGCGTGGAGAGTAAGATGATGTTGTATATGCGTGGAGAGTAAGATGATGTTGTATATGCGTGGAGAGTAAGATGATGTTGTATATGCGTGGAGAGTAAGATGATGATGTATATGCGTGGAGAGTAAGATGATGTTGTATATGCGTGGAGAGTAAGATGATGTTGTATATGCGTGGAGAGTAAGATGATGATGTATATGCGTGGAGAGTAAGATGATGTTGTATATGCGTGGAGAGTAAGATGATGTTGTATATGCGTGGAGAGTAAGATGATGTTGTGTATGCGTGGAGAGTAAGATGATGTATATGCGTGGAGAGTAAGATGATGATGTATATGCGTGGAGAGTAAGATGATGTTGTATATGCGTTGAGAGTAAGATGATGATGTATATGCGTGGAGAGTAAGATGATGATGTATATGCGTGGAGAGTAAGATGATGTATATGCGTGGAGAGTAAGATGATGATGTATATGCGTGGAGAGTAAGATGATGATGTATATGCGTGGAGAGTAAGATGATGATGTATATGCGTGGAGAGTAAGATGATGATGTATATGCGTGGAGAGTAAGATGATGTTGTATATGCGTGGAGAGTAAGATGATGATGTATATGCGTGGAGAGTAAGATGATGTTGTATATGCGTGGAGAGTAAGATGATGTATATGCGTGGAGAGTAAGATGATGATGTATATGCGTGGAGAGTAAGATGATGATGTATATGCGTGGAGAGTAAGATGATGATGTATATGCGTGGAGAGTAAGATGATGATGTATATGCGTGGAGAGTAAGATGATGATGTATATGCGTGGAGAGTAAGATGATGATGTATATGCGTGGAGAGTAAGATGATGATGTATATGCATGGAGAGTAAGATGATGTTGTATATGCGTGGAGAGTAAGATGATGATGTATATGCGTGGAGAGTAAGATGATGTTGTATATGCGTGGAGAGTAAGATGATGATGTATATGCGTGGAGAGTAAGATGATGTTGTATATGCGTGGAGAGTAAGATGATGATGTATATGCGTGGAGAGTAAGATGATGTTGTATATGCGTGGAGAGTAAGATGATGATGTATATGCGTGGAGAGTAAGATGATGTTGTATATGCGTGGAGAGTAAGATGATGATGTATATGCGTGGAGAGTAAGATGATGTTGTATATGCGTGGAGAGTAAGATGATGATGTATATGCGTGGAGAGTAAGATGATGATGTATATGCGTGGAGAGTAAGATGATGTTGTATATGCGTGGAGAGTAAGATGATGTTGTATATGCGTGGAGAGTAAGATGATGATGTATATGCGTGGAGAGTAAGATGATGTTGTATATGCGTGGAGAGTAAGATGATGTTGTATATGCGTGGAGAGTAAGATGATGATGTATATGCGTGGAGAGTAAGATGATGTTGTATATGCGTGGAGAGTAAGATGATGATGTATATGCGTGGAGAGTAAGATGATGATGTATATGCGTGGAGAGTAAGATGATGTTGTATATGCGTGGAGAGTAAGATGATGATGTATATGCGTGGAGAGTAAGAAGATGAGCGTAAAAATGGACAAGCAAGAATGTAGATGGGTAAGTAGTTTAAGTAAAAAGTGAAAGAAATGAGTATGGATGGAGAGAGTATTTTAGATAAGGTAGATGAACAAACAGGTTAGGTAAATGGACAAGTGCAACTAATGCGACATTTTATTGTGGCAACGTTTCGCTCTCCAGATTTGTTGAGGTGTTACAAACAATACAGACATACAGAGGGGTATATATAGATTCAGAGTGATGTGCAAACCATAATATACTGGTAGGTAGTGGTAGTAATACTTGTGTTGGTGGTGGTGGTGGTGGTGGTGGTGGTGGTGGTGGTGGTGGTGTAGTTCATGATTAAAGTGACAGACGATGTCTGTGGATTTGATATCACACTACGGAGTTTGGCAGCTGATGTCTACAGACCTCTGGTGTCGCTCTCGCATTTGAATGAAGACCAAAGATGATTTGAATACCAAATTCTTAGATTAAAAGCTGCCATAATTACTGGCCAGATGAATATTTTAAATGTCTGAATCGTGTTGCGGTCATCCCAGATTAACTTCAGATTTTTTTTTAAATGGCTGACATTTTCTGATTTCACGTATACTGAAAAATAAAATGAACGATTTATTAATAGTTTTTTTTGTACATTTTAACACAGTTTCGACAAAATTAAAAATCCTCAATCATTATCAGTTATCGAGAAGCCATTTACTACTTTGAAAAAAAGAAATTTGACAATTATTAACAACTGTACAGATAACTGATAATCAGGATAGTGGTTTCGATTTTCACCTTAAATAAACAGTTTTCAGAAAATACCATCTATCTTCAAAATTTTAGACAATTTGCGTTTAAAGAATCAAAACACGTTGTTTGTTAAATGTCAAACATCGGACATCTAAAGTTTACGACCGTCGTAACTGAGATTAATGCATCTAGTTGATGAATGGAACCGCCTCGTCACACACAGCTTACGCCAGGTCGTCGTAACCTGAGAATGTCTCCTGAACCCCAACAGGTGAGTTCAAAACTTTGAAATATGTTGGAATGTTACCCAGAACAGAAATTTACAAAACTTGCAAGATGCAACGGCTGATTAAACCCACTTCATGTACGAGGCAAAACTTCATAAACATCGCGTGTTTGCGTGCGTGTGTGTGTGTGTGTGTGTGTGTGTGTGTGTGTGTGTGTGTGTGTGTGTGTTTGGTTATCTGTAAAACGCATTGATGGTGGAGCATTTATGAATAAATATAATCGTCGGAGACCAACGTGGCGGAAATATATCGTTATATTAGACAAGGTGAAACGGGTTAGCATAGAGCGAAACTCAGTCAGTTCTGCAAGACGACGAGGGCGTCGCGATAACGGACAATACACCGTGTCATAACGGAGCGTCATTTTTTTATCCAGGGAAAATTTCGCTATTTACAGCCTTCATTTTCCATGTCTTACTCCAATAGAACATTCTCTTCAACACTTAAAGCGAGATTAAACAGCATCATAGACCGTTGACACACGGTAACTACAAGACGACTATTTATAAGTCATTTACAAGTCATTCTTGAATTAATAAAAAGCCACTGACAGACACAGCATTTACTATCGAATGAAATGCATTAACCAGGAAGATGTTTGCTAGCTTAATCTTTATCTAAATTGACAAATAACTCGCACAAACGAGAATGATACTTATGGCTCGTTGGTTTATTAAAATGGTGAATTGTCATTTCCCTGAGTTTAATTATCCACCAGTTCTAAACTTTGTCTCAGTGATGTGAAGGTTATGTTAGGTAAGATTCGCCAGGAAACAAGTTTTTTTTAGTCCAATGATGACCCGCCACTGGAGCTTTCGGTCATTTGATCGAGACCTTTTACTGGCTTACTTTGCACATCTTTGAAAATTGAGATTATTTCAGATAAAAGAGCTGTTAACGGTGGTTGCCTCATTGATGAGTAACTGAATATTGTTCAGATAGTTCTGTTTACATGTCTCTTAAGTTCTTAGAACGTCCGTAACACGGAAGAATATTTTATTTCGAGCAAAATGCATGAAAGCAATTGATAAATACTGTAGTATGTCGTAAATATATGTAGTTAGCTAGATGTTAAAAAAAAAATACCACGGGTGGGGATAGAACCCGCGATCAGACAGTCAAAACTCCAGACCGTCGCAGGTTCTATCCCCGCCCGTAGTATGGTTTGTTTGCAATCGTGTCATTACGATTTCGTGAGCTAGATGTTGTTCGGTATAAAATTTTCAACTTCTGTTGTATAATTTGCATGGACCTATATCGATGATTTAGATATGTTTTAATACAACTAAAATATTTTTCCCTGAACATAGGTTTTATTTAATCAAATTCTGATATATAGATATGCAAGTGACTATTTTTAAATGCCCAGAGAGTATATATATATATATATATATATATATATATATATATATATATGACTTCCTTAATTTTAAATATTTTGGCGTTAGACATAGGTCTGTCGTCCACAATTCTGAGCCAACCAGTAGTTTGCGGGTTACTGTGACACCTGAGCCAGCCAGTAGTTTACCGGTTACTGTGACACCTGAGCCAGCCAATAGTTTGCGGGTTAGTGTGACACCTGAGCCAACCAGTAGTTTGCGGGTTAGTGTGACACCTGAGCCAGCCAGTAGTTTACCGGTTACTGTGACACCTGAGCCAGCCAGTAGTTTGCGGGTTACTGTGACACCTGAGCCAGCCAGTAGTTTACCGGTTACTGTGACACCTGAGCCAGCCAGTAGTTTGCGGGTTAGTGTGACACCTGAGCCAGCCAGTAGTTTACCGGTTACTGTGACACCTGAGCCAGCCAGTAGTTTGCGGGTTACTGTGACACCTGAGCCAGCCAGTAGTTTACCGGTTACTGTGACACCTGAGCCAGCCAGTAGTTTGCGGGTTACTGTGACACTTGAGCCAGCCAGTAGTTTGCGGGTTACTGTGACACCTGAGCCAGCCAGTAGTTTGCGGGTTACTGTGACACTTGAGCCAGCCAGTAGTTTGCGGGTTACTGTGACACCTGAGCCAGCCAGTAGTTTGCGGGTTACTGTGACACCTGAGCCAGCCAATAGTTTGCGGGTTAGTGTGACACCTGAGCCAACCAGTAGTTTGCGGGTTAGTGTGACACCTGAGCCAGCCAGTAGTTTACCGGTTACTGTGACACCTGAGCCAGCCAATAGTTTGCGGGTTAGTGTGACACCTGAGCCAACCAGTAGTTTGCGGGTTAGTGTGACACCTGAGCCAGCCAGTAGTTTACCGGTTACTGTGACACCTGAGCCAGCCAGTAGTTTGCGGGTTACTGTGACACCTGAGCCAGCCAGTAGTTTACCGGTTACTGTGACACCTGAGCCAGCCAGTAGTTTGCGGGTTAGTGTGACACCTGAGCCAGCCAGTAGTTTACCGGTTACTGTGACACCTGAGCCAGCCAGTAGTTTGCGGGTTACTGTGACACCTGAGCCAGCCAGTAGTTTACCGGTTACTGTGACACCTGAGCCAGCCAGTAGTTTGCGGGTTACTGTGACACTTGAGCCAGCCAGTAGTTTGCGGGTTACTGTGACACCTGAGCCAGCCAGTAGTTTGCGGGTTACTGTGACACTTGAGCCAGCCAGTAGTTTGCGGGTTACTGTGACACCTGAGCCAGCCAGTAGTTTGCGGGTTACTGTGACACTTGAGCCAGCCAGTAATTTACCGGTTACTGTGACACCTGAGCCAGCCAGTAGTTTGCGGGTTACTGTGACACTTGAGCCAGCCAGTAGTTTGCGGGTTACTGTGACACCTGAGCCAGCCAGTAGTTTGCGGGTTACTGTGACACTTGAGCCAGCCAGTAGTTTGCTGGTTACTGTGACACCTGAGCCAACAAGTAGTTTGCTGGTTACTGTGACACCTGAGCCAACCAGTGGTTTGCGGGTTACTGTGACACCTGAGCCAACCAGTAGTTTGCGGGTTACTGTGACACCTGAGCCAGCCAGTAGTTTGCGGGTTACTGTGACACCTGAGCCAGCCAGTAGTTTGCGGGTTACTGTGACACCTGAGCCAGCCAGTAGTTTACCGGTTACTGTGACACCTGAGCCAGCCAGTAGTTTGCGGGTTACTGTAACACTTGAGCCAGCCAGTAGTTTGCGGGTTACTGTGACACCTGAGCCAGCCAGTAGTTTACCGGTTACTGTGACACCTGAGCCAGCCAGTAGTTTGCGGGTTACTGTAACACTTGAGCCAGCCAGTAGTTTGCGGGTTACTGTGACACCTGAGCCAGCCAGTAGTTTGCGGGTTACTGTGACACCTGAGCCAGAAAGTTTGCTGGTTGCTGTGGCACCTGAGCCAGCCAGTAGTTTACCGGTTACTGTGACACCTGAGCCAGCCAGTAGTTTGCTGGTTACTGTAACACCTGAGTACGTCATACACTTGAGTATGTCTTACTGCAGACTGCTGACTGAAGTTTGGTTCACACCCTAACGCACGAGTGTTGTGGTCGATATGGTGGAACGTACGTTCCTGCAGCACATCCTGCCACTAACACCGAGCCTGAATATACCGACATTCTAAGGGACATTGATATGTTCAGACGTAAACTGGAAATTTTTTAACTGGTGTTAATACGAGAAATGCATGGATGAAGAGAGCCATAACCATGATAATACTCTCACGAGAAATAGAAGTCTTTTGGCAAAATTTACTAATAAAATCATTGTGTTTTTAAATATGTTAGTTCTCCAATATTAAGTGGGATGTGCAGGAATAGTTATATTTTGGGCCTAGGAGGCTAACCTAACTTTTAATTTAATTGCTAGTTTAGGTTAGCCTGGGTTGTCTTTTTTCTTCCCAACCACAAAAAAAAGCGTTTTCCCTATTGACTCGAAACATAGCTGTATCATTTTCACAACCCACTTAACATTAGCAAGTTACATATTAACATATCGATAAGCTCAAATGTGATGTCTACTGCATTTCAGCCCAGCTTTGTTTTTTGTGTCATCAGGATTTGATGAAGAATTAGATATATATGCAACATCTGGGTATCTTTAATTTGTAGAAGTTCTGATATCCAATGGATTTATCAATACAGGAACATAATGTGAAGACAGTAGACGTATATACAAAAGATGAGGTAATCAGTCTCTCAGCCTAGGAGCTTCGTAGTCTTGGAGACTATGGTGCTCACCACTTGGAGACAGAGATTAACATCTCGTTTCATTTTCTGTCCTATCCTTAACTTAACCGTGACCGGTTTAGATAGTTTTTCAGTTGAGACCCTGCCTAGCCAAGCCTACTATTGCTGCCAACAGCCTGCAGACTTACACAGCCCTCACAACCTGACAACTCTAGCACTTATTTCAAAGAGCCAGCATTGGGAAACACGTTCCCGAACAATGTTTGGTCAGCATCCAAGAATGTTCTCACTGTGTCCCCTAACCATTCTCGTTTCCTATGACTCTAAACATTTTCTGTATGATTTTTTTATAGCCTCATAAAAACCTTTACCATTTTGCAGTCGCTGCTTTTGGAAAATCTTGCAAGGTTCGTCGCCAGCATTGGTGCAGTCAGCCGGTCACTCAGACGCTGTAGCTGCTTTAGTGGAGACGCTCACAACATAAATTGATCAGATAGCAATGTGTTACTTAGTAAGGGACTTTTCGGGTATTATATGGCTGCAACGCGTCCTAAATTTAAAAGTAAATTTATCACAGTTTAGTTAGGTTAGACTGATATCTGTTAATAAAAACTGCTACAACCACAACGAGAGTAAATTAGATATCCCATAAAGGTATTGTTTTTATTTGAAGCTCGAGCAGAAAAACGAAAACCAACAAATACGCTGTAGAGTGGACAGTCAGTTAATCACTGCGCAAGCCACAGTGAAGGCTAACTTTGATTCGGAGGACACTGGATACGTGAATTCAGATAAGTTTTCTCAGTGCTCAGCTGGGGTGCACACAGCTTCAGACACTTGTCTCAGTGCTCAGCTTGGGTGCACACAGCTTCAAATACTTGTCATAGTGCTCCTCTAAGGTGTACATTGCTTCAGACACTTGTCACAGTGCTCTTCTGGGGTGTTCACAGTTTCAGACACTTGTCACAGTGCTCCTCTGGGGTGTACACAGTTTCAGATACTTATCACAGTGCTCAGCTGTGATACACAGTTACATGTTCCTCCGCCAGTTTGGTTAATATTATTCATTATTTCTTCAGAGGTTTAGTCGACGCCAACACGAAGACATTCTTGCCTGAGACAGACAATCCACCGAGTTAAAAACATTCATGTCTCTTCTTTGTGTATATAATCTATACTTCAAGTTAGTTATTTGTTCTAGTGTTTTTCAGTATTTAATAACATCGAGACTAACCCTTCAGAGGGAGTATATTATTACCTGGGAAGTTCTCGTGATTCACTTTCCCTCCCTTAGTTCATCTGATTATTCTCTCAGGCTGTGTATGCTTAGACAACCAAGACTATTCAAGACTTACGAAATCGTAATGACACGATTGCAAACAAACCATACCACCGTCGCGTTAGCTAGCTGGTCCAGTTTCTTGCGCGACGGTCTGGAGTTTTGTGACTGACCGCGGGTTCTAACCCCACCCGTAGTATAATTTGTAAGACTATTCAACTTGCCTTTATTCCTACAAGAAATATTGTAGGTATAAAGGCAGTTTTCAGGAGGAAACTGAACCACTATCTGTAGTGGCGCCTCGTCTGCTTGGCTGTGATGACAATGAGGGCCTGTGAGTGGGATACCAGCAGCAATAACCGGGTAGATCAGCTAGCGTGTCTCAATGTATATCAAAACTACAGCAGCATCCAAAAACCCATCACCATCATTTATTCAACATCAAATATGAAAAAAATATTACTTTCCACTGTTAACATTTATATTTACTTTCACTGAGTTATATTTTAGGGAATATATTTCTAAACTTCAGTTTAAGCGAAATAATTTTGTTCTTCATATAGTTCATCACCATATATAGTTCATCACCATATATAGTTCATCACCATATATAGTTCATCTCCATATATAGTTCATCACCACATATAGTTCATCACCATATATAGTTCATCACCATATATAGTTCATCACCACATATAGTTCATCACCATATATAGTTCATCACCATATATAGTTCATCTCCATATATAGTTCATCACCATATATAGTTCATCACCATATATAGTTCATCACCATATATAGTTCATCACCATATATAGTTCATCACCATATATAGTTCATCTCCATATATAGTTCATCTCCATATATAGTTCATCACCATATATAGTTCATCTCCATATATAGTTCATCTCCATATATAGTTCATCACCATATATAGTTCATCACCATATATAGTTCATCTCCATATATAGTTCATCACCATATATAGTTCATCTCCATATATAGTTCATCTCCATATATAGTTCATCTCCATATATAGTTCATCTCCATATATAGTTCATCTCCATATATAGTTCATCTCCATATATAGTTCATCTCCATATATAGTTCATCACCATATATAGTTCATCTCCATATATAGTTCATCTCCATATATAGTTCATCTCCATATATAGTTCATCTCCATATATAGTTCATCTCCATATATAGTTCATCTCCATATATAGTTCATCTCCATATATAGTACATCTCCATATATAGTTCATCTCCACATATAGTTCATCACCATATATAGTTCATCACCACATATAGTTCATCTCCACATATAGTTCATCTCCACATATAGTTCATCTCCATATATAGTTCATCTCCATATATAGTTCATCTCCACATATAGTTCATCTCCATATATAGTTCATCTCCATATATAGTTCATCTCCACATATAGTTCATCTCCATATATAGTTCATCTCCATATATAGTTCATCACCATATATAGTTCATCTCCATATATAGTTCATCTCCATATATAGTTCATCTCCATATATAGTTCATCTCCATATATAGTTCATCTCCACATATAGTTCATCACCACATATAGTTCATCACCATATATAGTTCATCTCCACATATAGTTCATCACCATATATAGTTCATCTCCATGTATAGTTCATCTCCATATATAGTTCATCTCCATATATAGTTCATCTCCATATATAGTTCATCACCACATATAGTTCATCTCCACATATAGTTCATCACCATATATAGTTCATCACCATATATAGTTCATCTCCACATATAGTTCATCTCCATATATAGTTCATCTCCATATATAGTTCATCTCCATATATAGTTCATCTCCATATATAGTTCATCTCCACATATAGTTCATCTCCATATATAGTTCATCACCATATATAGTTCATCTCCATATATAGTTCATCACCATATATAGTTCATCTCCATATATAGTTCATCACCATATATAGTTCATCACCATATATAGTTCATCTCCATATATAGTTCATCTCCATATATAGTTCATCACCATATATAGTTCATCACCATATATAGTTCATCACCATATATAGTTCATCTCCACATATAGTTCACCTCCATATATAGTTCACCTCCATATATAGTTCATCACCATATATAGTTCATCACCATATATAGTTCATCTCCATATATAGTTCATCTCCATATATAGTTCATCACCATATATAGTTCATCACCATATATAGTTCATCACAATATATAGTTCATCTCCACATATAGTTCACCTCCATATATAGTTCACCTCCATATATAGTTCATCATCATATATAGTTCATCTCCATATAGCTAATATTTTTATCGCCTCAAAATTCCACAAACATTCTACAGTTTTAAAAAACTGTAGGAAAAAATATTTATTACTGAGTTATTTAAGGTTCCACTTAAACTTTTTTAAAGACGGCAGGTTATTTGTAATATATTTCACGCTGGACAGTTTAACAAATTCTTCTTAAAATGATGAGGGAAATGAACTAATTAATTAAAGTTCACAAAATGGTACGATAAATGAATTGATTTAGCTTTAGGACATTTTACCTGGAGAGATTACCTGGAGAGAGTTCCGGGGGTCAACGCCCCCCGCGGCCCGGTCTGTGACCAGGCCTCCTTAGGTCAGTGTCCCAGGATGCGACCCACACCAGTCGACTAACACCCAGGTACCCATTTTACTGATGGGGAACATAGACAACAGGTGGAAAGAAACACGTCCAATGTTTCTACTCTGGCTGGGAATCGAACCCAGGCCCTCACCGTGTGAAGCGAGAGCGTTAACCACCAGGCCACCAGAGCTGTGACTGTGGCCTGCTGCTCGAGTGAGCTGGGACATTTAGCTGTGACTGTGGCCTGCTGCTCGAGTGAGCTGGGACATTTAGCTGTGACTCTGGCCTGGTGCTCGAGTGAGCTGGGACATTTAGCTGTGACTGTGGCCTGCTGCTCGAGTGAGCTGGGACATTTAGCTGTGACTCTGGCCTGCTGCTCGAGTGAGCGGGGACATTTAGCTGTGACTCTGGCCTGCTGCTCGAGTGAGCTGGGACATTTAGCTGTGACTGTGGCCTGCTGCTCGAGTGAGCTGGGACATTTAGCTGTGACTCTGGCCTGCTGCTCGAGTGAGCTGGGACATTTAGCTGTGACTGTGGCCTGCTGCTCGAGTGAACTGGGACATTTAGCTGTGACTGTGGCCTGCTGCTCGAGTGAGCTGGGACATTTAGCTGTGACTGTGGCCTGCTGCTCGAGTGAGCGGGGACATTTAGCTGTGACTGTGGCCTGCTGCTCGAGTGAGCGGGGACATTTAGCTGTGACTGTGGCCTGCTGCTTGAGTGAGCTGGGACATTTAGCTGTGACTCTGGCCTGCTGCTCGAGTGAGCTGGGACATTTAGCTGTGACTCTGGCCTGCTGCTCGAGTGAGCGGGGACATTTAGCTGTGACTCTGGCCTGCTGCTCGAGTGAGCTGGGACATTTAGCTGTGACTCTGGCCTGGTGCTCGAGTGAGCTGGGACATTTAGCTGTGACTCTGGCCTGGTGCTCGAGTGAGCTGGGACATTTAGCTGTGACTCTGGCCTGGTGCTCGTGTGAGCTGGGACATTTAGCTGTGACTCTGGCCTGCTGCTCGAGTGAGCTGGGACATTTAGCTGTGACTCTGGCCTGCTGCTCGAGTGAGCTGGGACATTTAGCTGTGACTCTGGCCTGCTGCTCGAGTGAGCTGGGACATTTAGCTGTGACTCTGGCCTGGTGCTCGAGTGAGCTGGGACATTTAGCTGTGACTCTGGCCTGGTGCTCGTGTGAGCTGGGACATTTAGCTGTGACTCTGGCCTGCTGCTCGAGTGAGCTGGGACATTTAGCTGTGACTCTGGCCTGCTGCTCGAGTGAGCTGGGACATTTAGCTGTGACTCTGGCCTGCTGCTCGAGTGAGCTGGGACATTTAGCTGTGACTCTGGCCTGGTGCTTGAGTGAGCTGAGGCGGCTATACTGTACTGGCCTATAGTTCCTCCCTACACTCTCTCCATCTACCCCCTCCCTTAACCCCTACACTCTCTCCATCTACCCCCTCCCTTAACCCCTACACTCTCTCCATCTCCCCCTCCCTTAACCCCTACACTCTCTCCATCTCCCCCTCCCTTAACCCCTACACTCTCTCTATCTACCCCCTCCCTTAACCCCTACACTCTCTCTATCTACCCCCTCCCTAAACCCCTACACTCTCTCCATCTCCCCCTCCCTTAACCCCTACACTCTCTCCATCTCCCCCTCCCTTAACCCCTACACTCTCTCTATCTACCCCCTCCCTTAACCCCTACACTCTCTCCATCTACCCCCTCCCTTAACCCCTACACTCTCTCCATCTCCCCCTCCCTTAACCCCTACACTCTCTCCATCTCCCCCTCCCTTAACCCTTACACTCTCTCTATCTACCCCCTCCCTTAACCCCTACACTCTCTCTATCTACCCCCTCCCTTAACCCCTACACTCTCTCCATCTCCCCCTCCCTTAACCCCTACACTCTCTCCATCTACCCCCTCCCTTAACCCCTACACACTCTCCATCTACCCCGCCCTTAACCCCTACATTCTCTCCATCTACCCCCTCCCTTAACCCCTACACTCTCTCCATCTCCCCCTCCCTTAACCCCTACACTCTCTCCATCTACCCCCTCCCTTAACCCCTACACTGTCTCCATCTCCCCCTCCCTTAACCCCTACACTCTCTCCATCTACCCCCCCTTAACCCCTACACTCTCTCCATCTCCCCCTCCCTTAACCCCTACTCTCTCTCCATCTACCCCCTCCCTTAACCCCTACGCTCTCTCCATCTCCCCCTCCCTTAACCCCTACACTCTCTCCATCTACCCCCTCCCTTAACCCCTACACTCTCTCCATCTCCCCCTCCCTTAACCCCTACACTCTCTCCATCTACCCCCTCCCTTAACCCTTACACTCTCTCCATCTCCCCCTCCCTTAACCCCTACACTCTCTCCATCTACCCCCTCCCTTAACCCCTACACTCTCTCCATCTACCCCTTCCCTTAACCCCTACACTCTCTCCATTTACCCCCTCCCTTAACCCCTACACTCTCTCCAGATACCCCCGCCCTTAACCCCTACACTCTCTCCATCTACCCCCTCCGTTAACCCCTACACTCTCTCCATCTCCCCCTCCCTTAACCCCTACACTCTCTCCATCTACCCCCTCCCTTAACCCCTACACTCTCTCCATCTACCCCCTCCCTTAACCCCTACACTCTCTCCATTTACCCCCTCCCTTAACCCCTACACTCTCTCCATCTACCCCCTCCGTTAACCCCTACACTCTCTCCATCTCCCCCTCCCTTAACCCCTACACTCTCTCCATCTACCCCCTCCCTTAACCCCTACACTCTCTCCATCTACCCCCTCCCTTAACCCCTACACTCTCTCCATCTACCCCTCCCTTTAAGGGATCCTGGTCTATACTTTCTCCCTACACTCTCTCCATCTACCCCTCCCTTTAAGGGATCCTGGTCTATACTTTCCCCCTCCACTCTCTCCATCTACCCCTCCCTAAAGGGATCCTGGTCTATACTTTTCCCCCTTACACTCTCTCCATCTAAACCATACCCCCGGCCGGGATTGAAACCGCGATCATAGAGTCTCAAAATCCATCTCCCCCTCCCGTAAGGGGGCCGTTAGTGTACAGCAGTATTCCAGTCTAGAGAGAACAAGCGATTTGAAGAGGATCATCATGGGCTTGGCGTCCCTAGATTTGAAGGTTCTAATTATCCATCCTATCATTTTTCTAGCAGATGCGGTAGATACATTGTTGTGGTCTCTGAAGATGAGAACCTCTGATATTATCACTCCCAGGTCCTTCACATTACTTTTTCGCTCTATTGTATTGTTAGAATTTGTTTTATACCTGATACTGTTTTAATTTCTTAAAGTTTTCCATATCTGAGTAGTTGAAATTTCTCTTCGTTGGACTTCATATTGTTTTGAGTGGCCCATTTGAAGATTTGGATGATGTCCGCTTGGAGTCTCGCGGTGTCTTCCATGGAGGTCACTGCCATGGTAATCCGGGTGTCAACCGTAAAGGAAGACACGGAGCTACGGCTACATCTCTGTCAGATATGAGGATGACGAATAGGATGGGAGCGAGTACTGTACCTTGTGGAACAGAGCTTTTCACCCTGAGTCAAACTTTACTCTGCATAATATTACTCTTTGTCTTCTATTTGCTAGGAACTTACAGATCCATCTACCAATTTTTCATGTTTTTCTTTTATCACGCATTTTGTGCGCTATTATACCATGGTCGCACTTGTCGAAGCCTTTCTCAAAGTCTGTGTATACTACATCTGCATTTTATTTATTCTCTGCAGCATCCAGGACCTTGTCATAGTGGTCCAGTAGCTGGTACAGGCAGGAGCGACCTGCTTTAAACCCTTGTTGCCCTGGGTTGTGTAACTGATGAGTAACAGTACCTTTACTATACATATTTACTTCATATTTATAACTCACTGATTAGCGAAAGTGTGGAGTGGAGAAGTGGAGTGGACCCATGGTGGAGTGACCCGCGGGTGGGGGGGGTGAGAGGCCAGGGAGGGAAGGGGAGAGCGGGGAGCCATTTTTAGAACCCCCCTCGTTACTCACATTTAACGAATTGCAGCTCATTAGTTAGTAATTATGTTTATGCTCTAATTAGCGATACAGGGGAGGGAGGCCTAATCCCTTCATTTATTACTCCTACCCCCAGCCCCACCCCCCACTTCCGGCCCTGGAGTGTGCATGGTACCTATGGTAAATTGAGTTGTTGTGTTTCAGACTATCCTCAGTGATCGTCCAAGTGACACTTGGCTGATAGTCTAACGAGAGGTCAGTGGCACTTCTTATGGTGTTTGGTAGACGCATGACATCTTTTGTCAGATCGTGAGATGTTTTCGACTTCTTGATGATAACGAGTATAGTGGACGACATTTTCGTGATGTGTTGTTATATTAGTGAGAGTGTGATGGTGAGTGATGATGTGACAACAACTGGACTGGGAATTGCTTAATATTTTTGATGAGTCGGCCACTTTTGCTGACGACTGGACAACACATTAAACTGCATTGTTTGTTCTGTTCTAATTAATCGTCAGTGTCATTGTGATGGTGACTGGGATATTGGACACTATACTAACAATATTTTCGTTCTGTGAAACCTATAGATCAATATTAGTGTTACTAAAGACTGGTATACGCCTAGTGTGTGCCATTCTCTTTCTCTCTCTCTCTGTCACACACACACACACACACACACAGCTTTAAGAAGAGGTATGATAAAGTTAACGGAGCGAGAAAAGTGACCCATTAGCGACCAGTGAAGAGGCGGGACCAGGAGATACGACTCGACCCCCTGCAACCACAACTGAGTACAACTAGGTGAGTACACACACACACACACACTAAGGTATAAACAATCCACATACACACACTAAGACAACACACAATCACACAAAACGCAAACACACACACTATGAAAACTTGGACTTCTCCCAGAGGAGAAGTCGAAGACCCAGGAGAATAGAGGAAGATGGGCCTGGAAAGGAAGAATGGATGCAGGAGCTATGGAAAAGAATGGAACAGGAGTGGGTAAGCAAACTAGGTGAGCGTATCGCGAGAATGGGAAAAAGGATGGAAGCAGAGATGTGGGAGTCGCGAGCTGAAACTGCAGAAGCCAGGATATAGTACCTAGAAGCTGAAGTAAAAATGTTGAAGCAAGATATAGGGCAAATTACCAGAAGGGACATGGCATATGAAGCAGGTACACCAATATTAAACGAGGGGTCTTAAATAAAGAAAGGAGACAAGACCTATGTTGAGGCGTTATCAAACCACCAGGAAATGGCGAGGGATGAAAGGGGCATGCTGTTGAGCACAGCGACAGCAGTAAGTGGGGAGGAGGGGTATGAAAGAAAATGACAGGCCCCCCTGATAGGAGCGACCAGGCCATCGGGAGATCCACAAAATGGTAAATGAGGCAGTGGCTATGTATAAATGGGATCCAGAGACGCAGAGGGAAAACCAATGGGAAGGAGGAGAGGGAGAAATCAGTCTTTATACATGGGCTTTAGGAGAGCAAAGGGAGGACATATGATGGATGACGGAAAAGAGAAAAAGAAGAGATTGAAAATATCATGAAAGAAACAGGAGAGGGCATGATAGAGCTGATAAATTTCGGAAATTGGGGGGATACTCGAGAGGGGAGAAATCGGGCAGGCAGTGATTTTCAAGACACAAACGGTGCGAAACAGGATCCTGCCCATTGAATCAACAACATATCGGACAGTGTTCCTAGATCGCGACAGAACGAGAACAGAATGACAGAAGCTTAGGGGACACAGAGACGAAAGGGGCAAGGAAGAGAGAGAAGGCTAGAGTCAGTAGGGGAAAACCAGATTCGAGTGGAGCAACAAGTGCACACACCCACAGAATGCCAAAACACATCACACTCCACACTCACAGCCCCCACCCTACCCTATGCAGTTGAACCCCACATCACCCTGATAGGCCTCCCACTCCCCCAGCCCCTACAAACCCCCAAGAATACAGTACTGGAGAGGAAACTGAAGATCTGGTACACCAACACTGATGGAATAATGAATAAGTGGGAGTGGCATGAAAGAATCACAGAGGCATCGCCAGATATCATTCCTCTCACGGAAACCAAGCTCACAGGAATGAAAACAGACGCCAAATATTTATGTCGTGCCTAATAGGCAAAACTGTCCATTAGCAAGAATTCAATTAAAATTAAGGCCTTAATAAAATTTTCTCTTATAAATTTAAAGACATTTTTTTCATTTATGTTAATGTAAAAATTAATAATTTTGTACCAAAAGATCCTTAGAAAACTTACATAACATTGTAACAAGCACAATTTAATTTAGCCTAATCCAACTAAATATATTTTCGATAAGTTAACAATTATTTAATAAACAAACACAAATATATTTTTTTCGTTAGGTTCACAATGGTTTTTGCGAAATTATTGCACGCACAAATTTTCGCTTGCCTTATTCGGCAAGGAGAGCGTTGCTATTTAAGCCAAAATAGTAAGTCATTTAGGGTAAAATTTATAAAATGGTATTTGTGGATTCACAACATTTCGGGTCATGATTCACCAGAACTTGAGATCTTACGGTTCACCAGTACTTCGGGTCTTGTGGTTCACCAGTACTTCAGGTCATATGATTCACCAGTACTTCAGGTCTTATGGTTCACCAGTACTTCAGGTCATATGATTCACCAGTATTTCAGGTCTTATGGTTCACCAGTTCTTCAGGCCTTATGGTTCGCCAGTACTTAAGGTCTTGTAGATGTTGATAAATTAGACACATGTGCAACTCTTGGGTATCTTTATTGAGGAAACGTTTCGCCACACACTGGCTTCATCAGTCCATACAGAGGAGAATCTTGAAGAACAGGAGGAGAATGAGGTAATCAGTCCCTCAACCTTGAGTCGATGTGGTCAGTCCATCAATCTTGAATAGATTCTATTCAAGATTGATGGACTGACCACATCGACTCATGGTTGAGGGACTGATTACCTCATTCTCCTCCTGTTCTTCAAGATTCTCCTCTGTATGGACTGATGAAGCCACTGTGTGGCGAAACGTTTCCTCAATAAAGATACCTAAGAGTTGCACATGTGTCTAATTTATCAGTACTTAAGGTCATATGATTCACCAATATTTCAGGTCTTATGGTTCACCAGTACTTCAGGTCTTATGGTTCACCAGTACTTCAGGTCATATGATTCACCAGTACTTCAGGTCATATGATTCACCAGTACTTCAGGTCATATGATTCACCAGTGTTTCAGGTCTTACGATTCACCAGTACTTCAGGTCTTATGGTTCACCAGTACTTCAGGTCATATGATTCACCAGTATTTCAGGTCTTATGGTTCACCAGTATTACAGGTCTTATGGTTCACCAGTACTTCAGGTCTTATGGTTCACCAGTACTTCAGGTCTTATGGTTCACCAGTACTTCAGGTCATATGATTCACCAGTACTTCAGGTCTTATGGTTCACCAGTACTTCAGGTCATATGATTCACCAGTGTTTCAGGTCATATGATTCACCAGTACTTCAGGTCTTATGGTTCACCGGTACTTCAGGTCATATGATTCACCAGTACTTCAGGTCTTATGGTTCACCAGTACTTCAGGTCATATGATTCACCAGTGTTTCAGGTCTTATGGTTCACCAGTGTTTCACGTCATATGATTCACCAGTACTTCAGGTCTTATGGTTCACCAGTACTTCAGGTATAATACAGGGTGTTTCAAAGAGATGGACCTAATTTCAAAGCAGTATGCTTTGAAATTAGGTCCATCGTTTTGAAACATCCTGTACAATTACTTAGACATCTTATTGTATACAAGAAAGAACTTTATTGTAGACTACAAGAAAGGCTTAATTCCTTTGCTGAAATGGGTTTTGTCTAAATTTATTGCCTTTGCTCACACCTGGATTACATGTAACATTTGCAGGTGTTGGGCAGATGATGTAGCGGGTGTTGTTGCGACGGTTTTAGGCGATGCAGCAGGCACTGTAGCTGGTGTGTTACAGCCGGTTGTTGCAACGAGTGTGATAACAGGTGTCGTGGCTGGCGTTGTAACAGGTATTGTATTGGGTGACTCACGAAATCGTAATGACACGATTGCAAACAAACCATACCCCGGCCGGGATTGAACCCGCGGTCAAAGAGTCTCAAAACTCCAGCCCGTCGCGTTAGCCACTAGACCAGCTAGCCACAATAAGATTCGTCCAACTAGGTATATTTCTACACCATAGGAAGGTTAGCACAGGCACCACTGTGACCACAAATGCAAGTTTTTACAGACGAATCTCCAGCTAGCGTGGCCGTGAAACTCTATGACCGCGGGTTCAATCCCGGCCGGGGTATGGATTGTATTGGGTGTTGTGGTAGGTGTTGAAGTGTTTATTGTGGCTGTGGTGGTGTAGCAGATGTTTTGACTGCTGTTACAGCTAGTGTGAATTATTTCAGCGGTTGTTGTAAGCCAGTGTAGAGAGTGATGTAGTGAGTGTTATAGTTGGTGCTGACGGTGTCGAGCAAGGACTGTGTAGCAGTAGAAAGGAAGTGTAGACAGTGTTGTAGGAGTAACACTGGAGTTGTCCACCCTAATAACAGCAGTTGATCTACGTTAATAACATCGACTGTGAAAGCAGTAGATCTACGCTAATAACATCTACTGTGTCAGCAGTTCATCTACGCTAATAACACAGGCGGTAGGTAGGGCAGGATAACGGTTTAAGTCTTGTAATGGAGAGTGCTGAGCGCATAAGTAGGATCTTGCAGGAACGTGCCTATAATTGAAGGCAAGGGCCTATAATTACCGTAATGAGAGAGAAATTGTATCGTCTACTGGGAACTCGGCTGCCTCGCGTGTGTTAATTATCTTCAGTGGTGCCTTAGTGTGTGAAGTTTTTTATATGAGACACATTAGGATACTTTTTGGTGTGTGTGTGTGTGTGTGTGTGTGTGTGTGTGTGTGTGTGTGTGTGTGTGTGTGTGTGTGTGTGTGTGTGTACGTGTGTGTGTACGTGTGTGTGTACGTGTGTGTGTGTGTACGTGTGTGTGTGTGTGTGTGTGTATATGTGTGTGTGTGTGTGTGTGTACGTGTGTGTGTGTGTGTGTGTGTACGTGTGTGTGTGTGTGTGTGTATGTGTGTGTGTGTGTGTGTGTACGTGTGGGTGTGTGTGTGTGTGTGTGTGTGTGTGTATGTGTGTGTGTGTGTGTGTGTGTGTGTGTGTGTGCGTTTGTCTGTGTGTACGTCTCTGTGTGTGTGTTTGTCTGTGTGTACGTCTGTGTGTGTGTGTGTACTCACCTAGTTGTACTCACCTAGTTGAGGTTGCGGGGGTCGAGTCCGAGCTCCTGGCCCCGCCTCTTCACTGATCGCTACTAGGTCACTCTCCCTGAGCCGTGAGCTTTATCATACCTCTGCTTAAAGCTATGTATGGATCCTGCCTCCACTACATCGCTTCCCAAACTATTCCACTTACTGACTACTCTGTGGCTGAAGAAATACTTCCAAACATCCCTGTGATTCATCTGTGTCTTCAGCTTCCAACTGTGTCCCCTTGTTACTGTGTCCAATCTCTGGAACATCCTGTCTTTGTCCACCTTGTCAATTCCTCTCAGTATTTTGTATGTCGTTATCATGTCCCCCCCTATCTCTCCTGTCCTCCAGTGTCGTCAGGTTGATTTCCCTTAACCTCTCCTCGTAGGACATACCTCTTAGCTCTGGGACTAGTCTTGTTGCGAACCTTTGCACTTTCTCTAGTTTCATCACGTGCTTGGCTAGGTGTGGGTTCCAAACTGGTGCCGCATACTCCAATATGGGCATAACGTACACGGTGTACAGGGTCCTGAACGACTCCTTATTAAGATGTCGGAATGCTGTTCTGAGGTTTGCCAGGCGCCCATATGCTGCAGCAGTTATTTGGTTGATGTGCGCTTCAGGAGATGTGCCTGGTGTTATACTCACCCCAAGATGTTTTTCCTTGAGTGAGGTTTGTAGTCTCTGACCCCCTAGACTGTACTCCGTCTGCGGCCTTCTTTGCCCTTCCCCGATCTTCATGACTTTGCACTTGGTGGGATTGAACTCCAGGAGCCAATTGCTGGACCAGGTCTGCAGCCTGTCCAGATCCCTTTGTAGTTCTGCCTGGTCTTCGATCGAGTGAATTCTTCTCATCAACTTCACGTCATCTGCAAACAGGGACACCTCAGAGTCTATTCCTTCCGTCATGTCGTTCACAAATACCAGAAACAGCACTGGTCCTAGGACTGACCCCTGCGGGACCCCGCTGGTCACAGGTGCCCACTCTGACACCTCGCCACGTACCATGACTCGCTGCTGTCTTCCTGACAAGTATTCCCTGATCCATTGTAGTGCCTTCCCTGTTATCCCTGCTTGGTCCTCCAGTTTTTGCACCAATCTCTTGTGTGGAACTGTGTCAAACGCCTTCTTGCAGTCCAAGAAAATGCAATCCACCCACCCCTCTCTCTCTTGTCTTACTGCTGTCACCATGTCATAGAACTCCAGTAGGTTTGTGACACAGGATTTTCCATCTCTGAAACCATGTTGGCAGCTGGTGATGAGATCATTCCTTTCTAGATGTTCCACCATTCTTCTCCTGACAATCTTTTCCATGATTTTGCATGCTATACATGTCAGTGACACTGGTCTGTAGTTTAGTGCTTCATGTCTGTCTCCTTTTTTAAAGATTGGGACCACATTTGCTGTCTTCCATGCCTCAGGCAATCTCCCTGTTTCGATAGATGTATTGAATATTGTTGTTAGGGGTACACATAGTGCCTCTGCTCCCTCTCTCAGGACCCATGGAGAGATGTTATCTGGCCCCATTGCCTTTGAGGTATCTAGCTCACTCAGAAGCCTCTTCACTTCTTCCTCGGTTGTGTGTACTGTGTCCAGCACATGGTGGTGTACCCCACCTCTCCGTCTTTCTGGAGCCCCTTCTGTCTCCTCTGTGAACACTTCTTTGAATCTCTTGTTGAGTTCCTCACATACTTCACGGTCATTTCTTGTTGTCTCTACTCCTTCCTTCCTTAGCCGGATTACCTGGTCCTTAACGGTTGTTTTCTTCCTGATGTGGCTGTATAACAGCTTCGGGTCAGATTTGGCTTTTGCTGCTATGTCGTTTTCATATTGACGTTGGGCCTCCCTTCTTATCTGTGCATATTCGTTTCTGGCTCTACGACTGCTCTCCTTATTCTCCTGGGTCCTTTGCCTTCTATATTTCTTCCATTCCCTAGCACACTTGGTTTTTTCCTCCTTGCATCTTTGGGTGAACCATGGGCTCATCCTGGCTTTTTCATTATTCCTGTTACCCTTGGGTACAAACCTCTCCTCAGCCTCCTTGCACATTGTTGCTACATATTCCATCATCTCATTAACTGGCTTCCCTGCCAGTTCTCTGTCCCACTGAACCTCATTCAGGAAGTTCCTCATTCCTGTGTAGTCCCCTTTCCTGTAGTTTGGTTTCATTTGTCCTTGCCTTCCTGCTTCCCCCTCCACTTGTAGCTCTACTGTGTATTCGAAGCTCAAAACCACATGATCGCTGGCCCCAAGGGGTCTTTCATATGTGATGTCCTCAATATCTGCACTACTCAAGGTGAATACTAAGTCCAGTCTTGCTGGTTCATCCTCTCCTCTCTCTCTTGTAGTGTCCCTTACGTGTTGGTACATGAAATTTTCCAGTACCACCTCCATCATCTTAGCCCTCCATGTATCTTGGCCCCCATGTGGCTCCAAGTTCTCCCATTCGATCTCCTTGTGGTTAAAGTCACCCATGATCAGGAGCTTTGCCCTGCATGTATGAGCTCTTCTGGCCACTGCAGCCAGTGTGTCAACCATCGCTCTATTGCTCTCGTCATACTCTTGCCTTGGCCTCCTGCTGTTCTGTGGTGGGTTATACATCACTGCAATTATCACCTTGGGACCACCAGAGTGAAGTGTTCCCGCTATGTAATCACTTTCTTCTCCGCTGTCTCCTCTCTCCAGCTCATCAAAATTCCATCGGTGTTTGATCAGCAATGCCACTCCTCCACCCCCCCTGTTCCTTCTGTCTTTTCTCAGGATCTGGTATCCCACTGGAAAGATGGCATCTGTTATCATACCTGTAAGCTTGGTTTCTGTGATCGCTATGATGTCTGGTGATGCCTCTTTGACTCTTTCGTGCCACTCCTCCCACTTGTTTGTTATTCCATCAGCGTTTGTGTACCATACCTTCAGTTTCCTTTCTAACACTGTGGTTTGGGAGGCCTGTGGGGGTGGGAGACCTGGTAGCTTACTATGGGATTCTATAGTTGGGGGTTGGGTGGAAGCTGTGGGTATGGATTGTATTGTGTGTTGGGATGGTATGATAGGTTGTGGGGTTCTGAGGATAGTTGTGTGTGTGCTTGCCCTTGCTGCTCTGTTCTGCTCTGACTGACCTCTGTTGGTTCCATCCTTGTCTCCTTTCCTAGCTCCTTTCGCTTTTTTGTCCTCTCCCTCAGCTGCTTTCTCTCTGTTTGTGTTCTGTCTCTGTCTAGGAACACCTTGTACTCTTCCGAACTTTTCAACCGTGGTTTCTCTTGGAGGATCCTGTTCTGCACTGTTTCTGTCCTGAGAATCAGCTTGATCGGTCGGTTTCTCCCCTTCAAGTACCCCCCTATTCTCTGAAAATTTACAATCTCATCCATGTCTTCTCCCCCTATTTCTGTGATGATTTTCTCAATCTCCTTTCTTTCTTCCTGCCGTCTTTCAGTGTGTGTCCTTTCCTCTCTCTCCCGAAGCCCATGGATAATCACTGATTTTGCCCTTTCCTCCTCCCATTGCCTCTTCCTCTGTGACTCTGGTTCCTGTCTGTATGTGGTCATTTTCTCCCTTGATTTTTCCAGTGGCTCTTGGTAGCATGGTTGTGCCTCAGCATTCGACCTATCTCCCTCTCCATCTGCACCCATCTGCTCTTCCCTTCCACTCACTGGCCCTTCTTTGCAGGCTGATATGACCTTAGCATAATTCATATCTCCTTCCTTCCTGTTCAGCCTCTCATCATCGTATGGTGTGTCTTCTCTGGTCACTACCCCTGAGACTTGCTTCAGCCTGTTTACCTCAAATTCTAGGACCTTTACCCTGGCTACTGCAGTTTCGACTTGTGACTCCCAATTCTTTGTCTCCTTCTCCAACCTCTTTTCCCATTTCACAGAGAGCTCTTTCTCCATTTTTTCAGAAAGCTCTCCTAATTTTCTCTCCCATTCTTGCTCTATCCTTTTCCACTGTTCCTCCATCCATTCCTCCCTACCAGTACCATTGTCATCTGATCCCTGATTCCTGCGAGTCCCAACCATTTTCTTTTTAGTGAAAGAGAGAAAAAGAAAAAGGGGGAGAGAGTGAGAGATAGGGAGAGAGAGAAGTGGAGCCTAGAAGGAGGGGAAAAGAAGGGAAAAAGGGAGAGAAAGTGAGAGAGGGAAAAGGTAAGAGAGAGAGGGGAGTGAAAAGGGAAGAGAGAGAGAGAAGAGGAAAAGAGAGAGTAAGAGAGGAAGAGAGAGAGGGAGAGAGAGAGAAAGAGTGAAAGGAAGAGAGAGGAAGAGAGAGAGGACGAGAGAGAGGATGAGAGAGAGGGGGAGAGAGAAAGAGAGAGAGAGAGAGGAAGAGAGAGGAAGAGAGAGGAGAGGAGAGGGAGAGAGATGGGGGGAAGAAAGGAAGGGTTATAGGGTCACTTCACAGGAAGGTGTAAAATCCTGTATATGTGTGTGTGTGTGTCTGTATGTGTGTGTGTGTGTGTGTGTGTGTGTGTGTGTGTGTGTGTGTGTGTGTGTGCGCGCGTGTGTGTACGTGTGTGTGTGTGTACGTGTGTGTGTGTACGTACGTGTGTGTGTGTACGTACGTGTGTGTGTGTGTGCGTGTACTCACCTATTTGTGGTTGCAGGGGTCGAGTCTTAGCTCCTGTGTGTGTGTACTTGTGTGTGTGTGTGTGTACGTGTGTGTGTGCGTGTGTGTGTACGTGTGTGTGTGTGTGTACGTGTGTGTGTGTGTGTACGTGTGTGTGTGTGTGTACGTGTGTGTGTGTGTACGTGTGTGTGTACGTGTGTGTGCGTGTGTGTACGTGTGTGTGTGTGTGTGTGTGTGTACGTGTGTGTACGTGTGTGTGTGTGTGTGTGTGTGCGTTGTGTGTGCACGTGTGTGTATGTGTGTGTGTACGTTGTGTGTGCGTGTGTGTACGTGTGTGTGTGTGTACGTTGTGTGTGTGTACGTTGTGTATGTGTACGTGTGTCTGTACGTGTGTGTTCGTGTGTGTGTGTGTGTACGTGTGTGTGTGTGTGTACATGTGTGTGTGTGTGTACGTGTGTGTGTGTGTACGTGTGTGTGTACGTGTGTGTGTGTGTGTGTGTACGTGTGTGTGTGTGTGTGTGTGTGTGTACGTGTGTGTGTGTGTGTGTGTGTGTGTGTGTGTGCGTGTGTGTGTGTGTGCGCGTGCTCACCTAATTGTGGTTGCACAGGTCGAGTCACAGATCCTGGCCCCGCCTCTTCACTGTTCGTTACTAGGTCTTTTTCCATGAGCCTTATCATACCTCCTCTTAAAGCTATGTATGGTTCCTGCCTCCACTACTGACTGTTCCACTTCTTAACTCGGTTACTGAAAAAATACTTCCTACAATCCCTGTGACTCATCTAAGTCCTCAACTTCCCACTGGGACCTCTTGTTACTGTGTCCCATCTCTGGAACACCCTGTCTCTGTCCACCTTGTCAAGTCCTCTCGGAATTTTATATGTTGTTATGATGTCTCCCCTATCCCTCCTGTCCTCAAGTGTCATCAGGTGGATTTCCCTTTACCTTTCCTCGTAGGACATGCCCCTTAGCTCCGTTGTAAACCTCTGTACTTTCTCTAACCTAATTTCTTGACGTGCTTGACCAGGCGTGGGTTCCATCCTGGTGCTGCATACTCCAATATGGGCCTGACGTACATGGTGTGCAGTGTCTTCAACGATTCCTTACTGAGGTGTCGGAAAGCTATTCTTAGGTTTGCCAGGTGCCAATAAGCTGCGGCTATTATTTGGTTGATGTGCGCCTCAGGAAATGTGCTTGGTATTATACTCAACCCAGGATCTTTTTCCTTGAGTGAGGTTTCTAGTATTTGGCTCCTAGACCATATTTGGTCTGCGGTCTTCTTTGCCCTTTCCCGACCTTCATGACTTTACACTTGGTGGGGTTAAACTCTAGGAGCCATTCTCTGGACCAGGCTTGCAGCCTGTCCAGAACCCTTTGTAGTCCTGCCTGGTCCTCGTCCGATTGAATTCTCATTAACTTTACATCGTATGCAAACAAGGACACTTCTGAGTCTATCCCTACCGTCATGTCATTCACATATACCAGAAACAGCACCGATCCTAGAACTGACTCCGTGAGACCCCGCTCGTCACAGGCGCCCACTCTGACACCTCGTTGTTGCTTGCCTGTCAGGTATTTTCTGATCCACTGCTGTGCCTTCCTTCTTATATCTGCCTGATCCTCTAGCTTTTGCACTAATCTCTTGTATGGAACTGTTTTACGCTGCGTGCCTGTCTCCTTTCTTAAAAATTGGAACTACATTTGCTGTCTTCCACATCTCCAGTAGTCGCCCTGTTTCGATAAATATGTTGAACATTGTCGTTAGTGGCACACAGAGTGCCTCTGCTCCCTCTGTTAGGACCCATGGAGAGATGTCCGGCTCCATCGCGTTTGAGGTATCTAATTCACTCAGCAGCTTCTTCAACTCCCGGTCGTTTCTTGTGGTCTCCCCTCCCTTCTTCAGCCTGATTACTTGGTCCTTGACTGTTGTTTTCCTCCTGATGTACATGTACGACAGCTTCAGGTCTGGCTTTCCTTTCGCTGCTGTGTCATTTTCCTATTGCCGCTGGGCCTCCCTCCTTATCTGTATGTATTCATTGCTGGCACTTAGACTAATTTCCTTATTTTCTTGGGTCCTTTACCTTCTATACTTCTTCCATTCTCTATCCGACTTGTTTTTGGCCTCTCTACATCTTTGGGTAAACCACGGGCTCATCTTGGCCTTCCCATTGTTTCTGTTGCCGTTAAGTATAAAACTACTGCTTCCCTGCATTTTGGTGTCACATATTCCATCATTTCATTTACTGCCTTTCTCGTCAATTCCCTTTCCCTCTCAACCTTGTGCAGAAAATTCCTCATAGCTGTGTATTCCCCTCTTTTGTAGTCCGGCTTCACTCGTCTTGCCCTTCCTGTTTCCGTCTCCACTTGTAACTCTACTATGTATTCGAAGCTTAGGACCACGTGATCACTGGCTCCGTGGGGCCTTTCATATGTGATGTGTTCATTGTTGGAACTACTCAATGAATACTAGGTCCAGTCTTGCTGGTTCGTCCTCTCCTTTCTCTCTTTGCTAGTGTCCCTAACGTGTTGATACATGAGGTTTTCTGGTGCCACCTCCAACATCTTAGCCCTCCATGTTTCTGGGTCTCGTTATGGCTCTAGGTTTTCCCAGTTAATTTCCTTATCATTGAAATCGCCCAAAACTAATATCTTTGCCCTGCCCATATAGGCCCACCTTGCCACTTCAACCAGTGTGTCCACCATTGCTCTCTTAATCTCATCATATTCTTGTCTTGGCCTGCTATTTTGTGATGGGTTATACATCACTGCAAGGGACTACTATATAGTCCCTTGCTTCTGCTGTCTCCTCTTTCCAACTCCTCCAACATACACTGGTTTTAATGAGCAATGCAACTCCTCCGCCCACCTCTATTCCCTCTCTTTCCTCAGGGTCTGATATCCAATTGGAAAGATTGCGTCTGCTATCATTCCTGTTAGCTTGCTTTCCGAGAGAGCTATGATGTCTGGTGACGTCTCCGTGGTCATTTCGTGCCACTCTCATTTAATCGTTATTCCATACCTTCAGTTTCCTCTCTAACAGTATCATGGGGGGTTTGTGGGGGCTGGGGGAATGGGAGACCGGGGCAGAGTACTATGGGAGTTTACTGTTTAGTTTGGGGTGGGGGCTGAGTGTGGATTGGGGCTTGTATTGAGAAAATATGTTTGGATGTGGATTTGTGTGGGTGTTTGCACTTGCTGCTCCACTTAACTCTGGCTGTCCTCTATTGTCTCTAGCCTTGTGTCTCTTTCTTGGCCATTTCATGTGTGTTCTCTCTTAACTTCTGTCGTTCTGTTGCCATCTAGATACACCCTCCAATATGATGCTGATTCTTTAAGTCATGGTTTCTGCGGCAGGATTCTGTCCCTCACCGTTTCTGTCTTGAAAATGAATTTGACTGGCCGATTTCTTTCCCTTGAGTACCCCCTTATTCTCTGAAAATTTATCATTTCAGTCATGTCCTCCTCTCCTGTTTGTTTGATGATATTTTCAATCTTTCTCTGCCATATTTCGTCGTGTGTCCTCCCTTCGCTCTCCTGAAGCCCATGGATGAAGAAATCTCCCTCCCCTTCTATTACCTTTCATTCTGTCTCTCTTGTTCCCATTTAAATATAGCTATTGCCTCTTTTAATATTTCCTGGATCCCCGGTGGCTGGATCGCTCCTCTGCAGGGAGTTTATCAACTTGACTCACACCCCCCTTCGCTAACTGCTGTTATTGTGCTCAACAACATGTCCTTTTCACTCCTCGACATTTGCTGGTGTTCTGATAGGACCTCAGCATAGGTCTTGTCTCGTTCCTTTCTTCTGGACGTCCTCGTTGAATAGTGTTGCAGCTGCTCCAGTGCCATGTCCCTTCTGGTCATTTTCTCTATATCTTGCTTCAGCATTTTTACTTCAGTTTCTAGCTTCTGTATTTTGGCTTCTGCAGTTTCAGTTCGCAGCTCTCATTTCTTTGTCTCTGCTTCCATCCTCTTCTCTGTTGTCATGGTAAGCTCACCTAGCTTACATTATCATTTCTGTTCCATCACTCTCCATAGCTTTTCCGCCCCTCCAACCCATCTACGCCCTTCTTCCTCTCTTTCCCTAGGTCTTTGAGTTCCCCTCTGAGGTCCCATTTTTTATTGATAATGAGCATGCTTCCGTAGTTAGTTACCATTTTGTCCTAGGCGCATGTCGATTAGAAACTAGGCCTGTTGTATATGTGTGTGTGTGTGTGTGTGTGTTTGCTATGCATATGATGTGTGTGAGAGAAGGGAAAGGACAGGGAGAGAGGGGGTTGGGGAGAAACATGGGGAGGGGGAGAGAGGAGAGAAGGGAGAGAGTGGGGGGTGAGGGAGGATGGGGGAGAGGGGACGGGGAGAGTGCGTGCGTGAGAGAAAAGGGGGGGGGACAGACAGACATAACCTGCTTGTAATTACCTTTTCATTGCTATATCTTTTTTTTTCCAATCATTGTAACAGTTACTGTTTCCCTGTTAATTCATTTAATTGGTTTACCACTATACGAAGACTTATTTTCTTGTATCCTTTCGACTAAACTTTTTTTTTTTACTCTGCAGTTGTGGCCTTTAGTTTTCCCTGTTGGCAGCACTAATTGGCCTATTTTATCCTTTGACGTCCTATTATGACCTTTTGTGTGATTACTGTGACACTTCAACCATTATGAGTAACTTTATTGTTAACAACCATCATAACTTGCACATTTCACGTCTAGTAGCCATTATATAGCTCTTGTGTACGGGCACCACATAACTGCTGTGTATTTCCGTTTAAGCCTGACATATGTTTTAAATATCCTAACACTTCACCAGTCATATATTTGAAAGCTATGTTATTGTTACTCACGAAATCATAACCCGATTACAAACAAATTACGGAAGGGGTGGGGTTTGAACTCATGGCGAGTGAGTGGTAAAACTCGAGGCCAGTGCGTAAGGTACTTGGGCCAGATGGCTACAATAAGATTCATCCAACTAGATATATTTGTGTAAGCCGAATGGCTTAAGCACTGGCATGCAATTTTAGGACTCGCTCACCATGGGTTCGAACTCCACCAGTTCCGTGGCTAATATGTTACTTCCCCCCGGTGTAGCATACGAGTTTCTCAGTATCATTTACCTGATTTTGTGACTTTTCTTTTAGTAAACAAAAACTAGATATCTCTGACACTTTTAAATATTTTGTCTCACCATTTATAATCAGTATGTGGCCTCATTTTCCTCTTTTCCGTTTCTATAACATGACATTTCATTCCATCATCCATTTATCCAGGTCGTCCTCTAATGATTTACCGTCTGTTTTGTTGTTTATATTGTCTGTTTTTCATCATGCAGAGAGACACTTGTAGCTTTCTACTCTCTCTGGAAAATCATATATAAATTAGAAACATCAGAACAAGTGCAGATCCTTGTGGCACCCCACTGGTGACGTCTCCCCACGATGACATGTTTCCTCTTAAAAAGTCTTTTAGCTATTGTAGTGGTTTACCTTTTATTTCTTTCATATTTTGCAGATACAAAATGAGTGTTTCGCCGGAAAGTCGATCAGAATGTTTCTTAGTTTGGATAAATTAATCACACCATCAACATCTTCAACAATTTCCGTGACTGTCGTATTAAGTTTAAAAATAAAATTGATATACATGAATTTACTCTCCAGGCATTTTATCCATTTTTCCCTCTTTTTTTTCCAATATTTTTACAACACTTGTCAGCGAAACTCTCCTTTAATTGAAAGATTCTTCCCCCCTGTCCACTTTAATAAATGTTGGCACAATGTGAGCTATCTTTCACTTGTGTGCCAGTTTGTATTCTGGATTTTTTTAGGATTTCAAAATAAAAGTGGATTGCATATCCCTCTTAAAACCTTTGGTGACGTTCCGTCTGGACATTGTTGTATTCTTGTCAGTTTCTCAGTTTCTGGTTAGTTCCTTGACTGTCCCACTTCCTATATTGATTTCAAGTCATTTCCTTATTCCTAACACTCGATTAAACCATAATCATACTGTCTTATAACTGTTTCATGCCATTATCATGCTGTCTTATAACTGTTTCATACCATTATCATGCTGTCTTATAACTGTTTCATGTCATTATCATGCTGTCTTATAATTATTTCATACCATTATCATGCTGTCTTATAACTGTTTCATGCCATTATCATGCTGTCTTATAACTTTCATGCCATTATCATGCTGTCTTATAACTGTTTCATACCATTATCATGCTGTCTTATAACTGTTTCATGCCATTATCATGCTGTCTTACTACTGTTTCATACCATTATCATGCTGTCTTATAACTGTTTCATGCCATTATCATGCTGTCTTATAACTGTTTCATACCATTATCATGCTGTCTTATAACTGTTTCATACCATTATCATGCTGTCTTATAACTGTTTCATACCATTATCATGCTGTCTTATAACTGTTTCATACCATTATCATGCTGTTTTACTACTGTTTCATACCATTATCATGCTGTCTTATAACTGTTTCATGCCATTATCATGCTGTCTTATAACTGTTTCATACCATTATCATGCTGTCTTATAACTGTTTCATACCATTATCATGCTGTCTTACTACTGTTTCATACCATTATCATGCTGTCTTATAACTGTTTCATGCCATTATCATGCTGTCTTGTAACTGTTTCATACCATTATCATGCTGTCTTATAACTGTTTCATACCATTATCATGCTGTCTTACTATTGTTTCATACCATTATCATGCTGTCTTACTACTGTTTCATACCATTATCATGCTGTCTTATAACTGTTTCATACCATTATCATGCTGTCTTACTATTGTTTCATACCATTATCATGCTGTCTTATAACTGTTTCATACCATTATCATGCTGTCTTATAACTGTTTCATACCATTATCATGCTGTCTTATAACTGTTTCATACCATTATCATGCTGTCTTATAACTGTTTCATACCATTATCATGCTGTCTTATAACTGTTTCATACCATTATCATGCTGTCTTACTATTGTTTCATACCATTATCATGCTGTCTTACTACTGTTTCATACCATTATCATGCTGTCTTATAACTGTTTCATACCATTATCATGCTGTCTTACTATTGTTTCATACCATTATCATGCTGTCTTATAACTGTTTCATACCATTATCATGCTGTCTTATAACTGTTTCATACCATTATCATGCTGTCTTATAACTGTTTCATACCATTATCATGCTGTCTTATAACTGTTTCATACCATTATCATGCTGTTTTACTACTGTTTCATACCATTATCATGCTGTCTTATAACTGTTTCATGTCATTATCATGCTGTCTTATAACTGTTTCATACCATTATCATGCTGTCTTATAACTGTTTCATACCATTATCATGCTGTCTTACTACTGTTTCATACCATTATCATGCTGTCTTATAACTGTTTCATACCATTATCATGCTGCCTTACTACTGTTTCATACCATTATCATGCTGTCTTATAACTGTTTCATGCCATTATCATGCTGCCTTACTACTGTTTCATACCATTATCATGCTGTCTTATAACTGTTTCATGCCATTATCATGCTGTCTTACTACTGTTTCATACCATTATCATGCTGTCTTATAACTGTTTCATGTCATTATCATGCTGTCTTATAACTGTTTCATACCATTATCATGCTGTCTTATAACTGTTTCATACCATTATCATGCTGTCTTATAACTGTTTCATACCATTATCATGCTGTCTTACTACTGTTTTATACCATTATCATGCTGTCTTATAACTGTTTCATACCATTATCATGCTGTCTTATAACTGTTTCATACCATTATCATGCTGTCTTACTACTGTTTCATACCATTATCATGCTGTCTTATAACTGTTTCATACCATTATCATGCTGTCTTACTACTGTTTCATACCATGCTGTCTTATAACTGTTTCATACCATTATCATGCTGTCTTATAACTGTTTCATACCATTATCATGCTGTCTTATAACTGTTTCATGCCATTATCATGCTGTCTTATAACTGTTTCATACCATTATCATGCTGTCTTATAACTGTTTCACACCATTATCATGCTGTCTTATAACTGTTTCATACCATTATCATGCTGTCTTACTACTGTTTCATACCATTATCATGCTGTCTTATAACTGTTTCATACCATTATCATGCTGTCTTACTACTGTTTCATACCATTATCATGCTGTCTTATAACTGTTTCATACCATTATCATGCTGTCTTATAACTGTTTCATTCCATTTCCATAAATGCTACAAAACTCTTTTTATAAATTACATATCCGTCTCTTAAAATATATCTAATTTATTTTTTTAAAAAATACTGTCTTATTGCAATATATTTTAGTGTCTTATAATCTAGTCGTTTCCTTTCATGCATTTCTTTATCACTTTCTAATTCACATTGAGCAGCAAATATTATTTTTAGTGGAAAAATATCATTCTTTCCAGAAGGATTTATTGTATGTTGACACTTTTTTTCTGTCTCTTTTCCACTAAACATAAAATAAGCTACAATACTGACCGTGTGTTGCCGTATTTTCCTCGCGTCGCTTCAGGTTTTGATGAGGCTTAAATAGTCGCAACTTTTGGGTATTCTATTGACCATTTATTTCAGTTGTAGTCTTATATGTTGCTCATTTTAATTTTCTTTTAGTTGAAATCACATATATCCTTTTTTTCCCTCGTGTTCTCGGTCACTTTTCATCAATTATCTTAGTATGTTATGCTATCCCTGACTCAAGAAATCGTAATAACACGACTGTAAACAAACCACGGAACGGGTGAGGTTTGAACTCCATGGTCTGGAGTTTGAAGACTCACTCGCCATTGGTTCAAATCCTACCCGTTCCGTAGTTTTTTATGCAATCTTTCATTTATCTTCTGTAATTTTTCTCTTTTCCCCATTATTATTAAGCAGCGCGTTTCATGCATTAATTATTACGAGTTTCTCATCTCTGCTTCCGAGTTTTGTCACAAACATTTTAATTTTTGTGGTGTATTTGTTTTCTTTGCCTGCATTGTTTCTTGTCTTTCTTTCTGTCTCTCACACACACTACTTTGCATCGAATAATTCGCCTAATTTTTTGGTTTAGACTATATATAGTTTCTTCTCATTTATAAAGTGTGTGTGTGTGTTGCAGGTGTCGATTGCGTGTGTCTGCATATGTGCATGCATTTTCATAATTGCGGTTGCTAGAGTCGAGTTGCAGCCCCTGGCCTCTCATTATTTCTCTCGACTGTCCTCATAGATTCTGTCGTACCTTTCCTTAAAACCACTTCATCTAACATGGTTCCTTCACCTTGGATAATCTACTTACCCCTCTGCTGGTGCACGATTATCCACAACCTTGGATAATCTACTTAGGTCTTCTTCCTGTCAGACACTTGTAACCTCTGTTTTCTCACAGTCTACAATCTATATCTGATCTTTTATTTCCTCCGGTTTTTATAACCATAAACTTTTAAATATGAAGTGACATTGTCGCATATCTCACTATTTCTTCGGTCTGATGTCGTGTGTGAACGGAAGTAAACTTCCCGTTATCTACGACTGTTTTTTTTTTTTTGTTAATTCTGTAATATTTCCTTTTCAAGCTAGAAGGCCTGGTTTAAGACTAGGCCGTGGGGACGATAATCCCCAGTACTGCTGTTTACAAAAGTAATATTCCTCTAGGAATACTGTATTGCTTTGGTCCTTGAGAGCTTTGACTCTTAGAGCAACGGGGATACATAGAGGTCACCTGTAATAGCTTTCTGAGGTCACCGCCTCAGCGACCCAGCCCCAGACCAGGCCTTCTGGTTTCTGGACTGATCGATCAAGATGTTAGTGCCCGCCGTCCAGCCCAGCGTATGCATCACAAACCGACTGATCAGAACTGTACTGAGGAATCTGTCGAGCTCACTCTTGAAGACAGCTAGAAGCTTGTTGGTAATCTGCAGTATGTATGAAGGGAGGCGGTTGAAGAGTCGGGATCACTTTACAATTATTGAGCTCTCACGGTGGACTCATCGCTTCCCAGCCTGTCATTGGAGGTGTCCTGCACTGTCTGACAAGCCTATCTTGTTAGTAGTAATTTGGGTCTTCGGTGTAGGATGACTCACTCTAGTATTTTCCATCTGTAGAGTATAAATCTTTCTCGCCCGCTTTCTAAGGAGTACAGTTCTAGGGACTTCAAACGCTCCCAGTAATTTAGGTACTTGACTGAGTTTGTACGAACTATAAAGGTTCTTTTCATATTTTCCTGCTCAGCAATTTTGCCTGCCTTGAAAGGGGTCTTTAATACACAGCAATATTATAGCCCGGTGAGAAAGTGACCTGAAGTGTGTCATCGCTGGTTTAGCATCATTTGTTTTGAAAATTCTTGTTATCCAACCTATTGTTTTTCTTGCAGTTGGAAAAGTAATATTGTGCTCTTTGAGCGTAAGACCTGATATTTTCGCTTTCAGGTCTCTCACATTTGACTTAAGTTCTATTGAGCGGTTTGGGTTGATTTTGTATTCCTATCTTGTTTTCACGTTCTCAGTTCTTACGTTATGTAATAATTGAAATTTATCCTTACTGAACATTATACTGATGTCAGTACACTTACAAACTTGGTTTATATCAGCTTTGAGGTTCGCTGTGTCTTTTATGTATACCACGCTCATATAAATTCTAGTATCGTCTGCAGAAGATGATAAAGTGCCATGATTTGTGTTCATGTCTACGTGAGATACGAGAAAGAGAAATAGGGTGAATATCGTGCTTCAGGAATAGGTTTTTTGAAGGTAATAACCCCTGATTTCACTCTATTCACTATTACTCTTTGGGTTCTGTTTGCTAAGAAGTTAAAATCCCTTCTGGTCACCTTTCGGGTTATTCCTTTAACATGCATGTTGTGTGCAATTATCCCATGATCACAAGTGTGAAAGACTTCAATAACAATAATTTCTGTAAGTACATGTACAAGGTATACAGGGAGAGCATTCCAGGCAAATTAGGTAAATTATGTCCCAGGATGCGACCCACACCAGTCGACTAACACCCTGGTACTCATGTTACTCATGGGTGAACAGGGACAGCAGGTGTCTTATGGAAACACGTCCTAATGTTTTCCAGCCGTACCGGAAAATCGGTCTCCGGACCTAAGTGTGTGAGCTAGTGCGCTAGCGATCGAGCTACGGGACAAAGTCAGTGTATACTGCATCTGCTCTTTGCTTATTTTCTAGTGTAATTAAGGCCGTCGTAATGGTCCACCAATTGCGAAAGGCAGGAGTGACCTGTTGTGGACCCATATTGAGGTGCGTTGTGTAATTGTGCGATTCCTCGTGATTGGGTCTAACTTCTTAAAACCCTTTCAAAAAATTTAATGTGGGACGTTACAGCTATTGGTGTATAGCTTTAAGCAATTGCTTTACTGCCGCCTTTGTGGAATGAGACAATATCAGTGGCATGGCTCCAGTGTCTAGACTGCTTCTCTATAGAATGTTTAAGGTACATGGAAAGGGTTCTTGAAATTCTTGGTGAATGTGAAGTTCCATGAGTCTGGATCTGAGGAAAATTGATTGGGCATGCAGTAAGTGGCACTTTCCTTAGTTGTCTACATTTGATAGCAATTTCTTCTGCTATTCACAATGTTTTGTCGCTTTTGTCTCTGTTTTTGTGTTCAAATTTCAGATGGATGTCAATTAGCAGATTAGGTGTGGTAAAGAGGAGGAGAGCAGGTAGAAATGTTATGTGGTGTAGGCAGTGGGTAAACTAAGAGAAAACTGGAGCTACATTGCAAGGGCTTGTGGGTCAGAATAAAAAAGGCCTTCAATCCCAGAGCCACACTTGTAGAAACTAAGGCATAAAGTCGAAAAGTTAACGGCGAAAACCACACATTTTGAAAGAATTTTGAGTGTGTTTTTTCACAGATACTTCATCCTGAAAGAGATAAAACTGATGTGATTTTTTATGTCTACAATGAACGGGGAATTGCCTCTGCTGACCGTGTTAACTCTGGTTCCACAAAAATTATCTTTCATAAAACTTGGACATAAAGAACAGGAGATGATTACTACCATGTACAGAGAGGTAATAATAAACTAAAAAAAATTTCTGGCTTAAACCTGGAGAGACAGAGAAGAGAATAGAACGCCTTGGACCTAAGACTAGGTTTGTAAGTTGGTAAGTAATGCATTAAGCTTACCCAAGAAAGTCACGAAGAGGTCAATGCTGTGAAGACCAGACAATAAGAAGCAGATACTGGCATCTTGCTGCATGCTGAACATTACATGTCAGCACTACCCATCTCTGATCTGCATAATACATAAAGCGGATGTCTTTATCATTTGTCTTGCTTTGTGCAACATCAGCAGGAAAATCTTCGTAAGGGAAGGAATGAAAATTCTCACCAGACTTGTCGACATTACAAAAATGGCAGCAGCGCTGGGCATGGAAAATACCTTATCTATGCAAGGAAAAGTGAAGATCCTGAAAAATAATTCAAAACAAAACAAAAAAATCAGATATACATTTGCATCTCATGGCTCAAAGTGGGAGCTTCCCAAGAATGACTTGAATACAGTCTAAGAATTTTCTTGTAAATTTTATTGCAGACAGAAACAAGGCCGGAAAAGTAAATGTATTACGATACGAGGTGTTTCTGCTAAGACAGAAGGAAAAATCCAGAGGTCTACCATCTTGTGAGGAGACACTTTAGAAGTTCACCATCAGACCCATCTATCAAGCTGCCATTTTTAAAATATGACTTGAAAATTATCATGTTTCTAACCCTACTAATAACTGTAATGGCTAGAAAAACAATATAGCCACAGCAGACTGCAGAGGATCTGTGTGACAGTGGAGACGATGATGACTGAATTACAGGCATTATTTTGGTTTTTCAATATAGCATAGTATCCACTTCTTAAATGATTTTACTAGTATCTATATTAAGTGTCTGAGCTTATTTTTTTACGAGTAAATGCAAAAGATCTGTATTGCAATGAACGCGATGACCAGTTTGCTGTGTCAGTTATGGTACTATACAACAACATTCATTGTTCTAATGATCTTACCTCTCTATATTTCAAGTGTATTATTTGAGCTATTGGTTCTATAGCAGAATTTTACTTATTCCATATTTCTATTCATCAAAAATTTTTGAAACACATCAGTTGGTCTAGGACACCATTTACTATTCTAATTTCTTTTGGCTGTCTCTTCAAAACAGATGTAAATTTGTTATTATAAATATCAGTAAATCTTAAGACTGTCGGATGTAGAATTATAATGAACTACTTAATATGTGAACATTTGGCCTAAATCTCAGTAGCATAAACATTGTGTCAAAATGAGATGCAAAATATTTTGAAAATTTTATTGTGTTTAATTGTCAATGTCTGACTGCATATTAAAAGTTACATTTCGTTTACATTTAATTAGTTAAAATTATAGTGAATTATATCAACTTAAATAAAATGACCCACAAAAACTGTGTTCTTTGCAATGTTACTTGAGAGATTTCCATATCTCTAATTACAAAAATAATTAAAACTACTTATGTAAATTGGCATTTTAAAGAGCCTTTAATCAGTGGTTAATTTTTGTAGGATCAGCCATTAATGGATCAGAGCCCAAAAACTAATAAATTCCAAATCTGACGACAATGGAGGAATGTTATGAAAAATGTCGTAATGTGAAGTGTTCGTCTCATGTGCACTTCAGGTGCACATGAACTAACGATTACTGTGATGTTTCATATCTCTCTTTTGTACGTATATCTCAAAAACTAAGATCTGGATCATGGTGAATGAAAAAGAAAACCAACAGAACACCTCCCTTGGTTCTAGTGCTGCGGTGAAAACTGAAAACTGAAATAAATGAGATTCTGGTTGCTAAGTTTACGGTGCTCACTAGAGAGAGCTGTTAGTGGTGCTTTTGTGTCTGTAAACCAAAACGTATCGTAGATCAACAGATGTTGTAGAATGACAAGTATGGTAGAAAGCCGCTATGGGTAGAGTAAACCAGCCATGATAAAACTATGTATATATATATATATATATATATATATATATATATATATATATATATATATATATATATATATATATATATATTGTAGAAAAAAAAACATTAAACAGGTGATATCACAATATGCAAAATAACCACAGTAAAAAAATAGTGAAATTCAAAGAGCTTTCGTGATTTCTCACTATTTTTGATAATGTAAGGAATCACGAAAGCACTTGGAATTTCACTATTTTTTCAGTGTAAATATTTTACATATAGAATATTAATCCAGATTGTTTCGTGATTTCTCACATTCTCAAGGAACCGTTAAAATAATTAAGCGACATAAGTGGGCAGAAACATCTGATAACTCAGGGATTGTAAACAAAGAGGTGAAGAAATTAACGAAACTTGTAACTAAGATGGTGAGTGATTGACAAAATTCCCGGTACTTTCTGGGTATCTAAATAAATGCAGATTTATGAATGCAAGCATGAAGTAATTACCGATCAGATGTTATATTCAAAATTATAAAATCATAATTTTTTTTTTAAATGGTACCGAATATACTAAAAGGGAAGTGTTATGATGACAGGTTCGTAATCGTTAAACACCAGCCACATCTCACCTGAGAGATAATTTTGATGAACTCGTTGAGTAAATGTGTGAGGCTCGGTCTATATAATTATATTTTACAGAATATTGGTAATTTGCGTAATATATAACATAAAATAATGCTCCACTAACCAAGGTGTGTTGTAAAATAAACTATGTTGTAGCTATTCTTTATGCTATTATTCAGCACTTAAATAATAGCATTCACCAGTTCTGTCATTGTGTCTTGAAGCTAGTAACACTTGCACGCATGCAGGCGCGCGCGCGCACACACACACAGACACACACACACACACACACACACACACACACACACACACACACACACACACACACACACACACACACACACACACACACACGAGCTGAGTCTCGACCCCTGCAACCACAATTAGGTGAGTACAGTAGTAGAAGTAACAGGGAGGGTAACAGGAGTTGGATGGGAAAAGCCAAACTATAAAAAGGGGGACTACACAGGTATGAGGAACTTCCTGCACGAGGGTCAGTGGGACAGAGAATTGGCAGGAAAGTCAGTAAATGAAATGATGGACTACGTAACAACAAAATGCAAGGAGACAGAGGAAAGGTTTGTTCCCAAGGGCAATAGAAATAATGGGAAGGCCAAAGCTAGTCCTTGGTTTACCCGAAGGTGTAGGGAGGCAAAAACTAAGTGCACCAGAGAATGGAAAAGATACAGGACCCAGGAAAATAGACTAATCGAAGAGCCAGAAACGAGTATGCACAGATAAGGAGGGAGGCCCAGCGATAGTACGAAAACGACATAGCATCGAAAGCCAAGTCTGACCCAAAACTGCTGTATAGCCACATTAGGAGGAAGACAACAGTCAAAGACCAGGTGATCAGGCTGAGGAAAGAAGGTGGGGAACTCACCAGAAGCGATCAAGAGGCATGTGAGGAGCTCAACAAGAGATTTAAGGAAGTATTTACAGTGGAGACAGGAAGGCCTCTGGATGGACAGAACAGAGGGGGACGCCAACAAGGAATATGCCAACAAGTGTTAGATGACATAAACACAACTGAGGAGGAGGTGAAGAGGCTGCTAATGGCCATTGATACCTCAAAGGCAATGGGACCAGACATCTCCCCGTGGGTCCTTAGAGAGGGAGCAGAAATGCTGTGTGCAACACTAACCACGATCTTCAACACACCACTTGAAATTGGGCAACTACCTGAGGTATGGAAGACGGCAAATGTAGTACCCATATTTAAAAAAGGAGACAGAAAAGAGGCACTAAACTATAGACCAGTGTCACTGACGTGCATACTATGCAGAGTAATGGAGAAGATTATTAGGAGAGTGGTGGAGCACCTGGAACGGAACAAGAGTATATACGCGAACCAGCACGGATTTATGGAAGGCAAATCCGGTGTCACAAATTTTATGATAAAGTAACAGAAGGCAAGAGAGAGAGGGGTGAGTTGATCGCATCTTCTTGGACTGCAAGAAGGCCTTCGACACAGTTCCTCACAAGAGATTAGTGCAGAAGCTAGAGGATCAGGCGCGTATAACAGGAAGGGCACTGCAATGGATCAGAGAATACCTGACAGGGAGGCAACGAGTCATGGTACGTGATGAGGTATTACAGTGGGCACCTGTGACGAGCGGGGTCCCACAGGGGTCGGTCCTAGGACCAGTGTTATTTCTGGTATATGTGAATGACATGTTGGAAGGGTTAGACTTAGAAGTGTCCCTATTCGCAGATGATGTGAAGTTAACGAGGAGAATTAAATCAGATGAGGATCAGGCAGGACTTCAAAGAGACCTGGACAGGCTGGGCACCTGATCCAGCAACTGGCTTCTCGAATTTAACCCCGCCAAATGCAAAGTCATGAAGATCGGGGAAGGGCAAAGAAGACCGCAGACGGGGTATAGGCTAGGTGGCCAAAGACTGCAAAACTCTCTCAAGGAGAAAGATCTTGCGGTGAGTATAACACCGAGCACGTCTCCTGAAGCACACTTCAACCAGATAACTGCTGCAGCATATGGGCGCCTGGCAAACCTGAGAATAGCGTTCCGATACTTTAGGAATCGTTCAAGACACTGTACACTGTGTACGTCAGGCCCATACTGGAGTATGCAGCACTAGTTTGGAACCCACACTTGATCAAGCACGTCAAGAAATTAGAGAAAGTGCAAAGGTTTGCGACAAGGTTAGTTCCAGAGCTGAGGGGAATGTCCTATGAAGAAAGGTTAAGTGAAATCAGCCTGACGACACTGGAGGACAGGAGGGTTAGGGGAGACATGATAACGACATACAAAATACTGCGTGGAATAGACAAGGTGGACAGACGGGATGCTCCAGAGAGGGGACACAGAAACACAGGTCACAATTGGAAGTTGAAAACCCAAATGAGTCAGAGGGCTGTTAGGAAGTATTTCTTCAGTCATAGAGTAGTCAGGAAGTGGAATAGCCTAGCAAGTGAGGTAATGGAGGCGCAGGAACCATACATAGCTTTAAGATGAAGCATGATAAAGCTCATGGAGAAGGGAGAGAGAGGACCTAGTAGCACTCAGTGAAGAGGCATGGCCAAGAGTTGAATCTCGACCCCTGCAACCACAATTAGGTGAATACAATTAGGTGAGTACACACACACGGGAAGCAGTATCGCTAAATAGTGCTCCCAGGATTTAACGTTCTAGTGGCTGACCTAAGATATTATTAGCGGTCATCGTACGTGAGTGAATTAGTGAACATACCTGCAAGAGTGTAACAGCTTTCAAGAGTGTGAATAATGTGATAAGATCAAGAATTTTACAATTTAAATTTGAATGAATGTTGAGTGAGGGAGGGTAGCAGTCAGCTGATGAGGCTGCTGGCCGCAGTGTTGACACAAAATACCCAAACATAGTTAATTGAGTTAACGGTGTGATCTGAAATATTAATAAATACAGATATTGGTCGGTTATAGTAGCAGTGTTGTGATAAGGTCATAAACGAGTGATTAAATATTGAAAGTAAGAAAAAATTGGTCAATCCCTAGCTGTTGGTGTTGTGAATGTAGTTAATATCATCAGATTTGTTATGACCATAATACTGTACTAAAGAAAAAGGAGTGAATACCAAGTCTTAAAATAAAAATAAAATAAAAACTTGAATGCATAATAAAGTTCCTGAAGGAGTTACAAAAGTGAAGGAGTTGATAACAGCCGACCAGCAGGAACCTCCACTGTGCAGACATCACTTGCCTATGTGTGGTTAGTTTTTGGTTGGTGTCTAAAGTCTCAGTGTCTCACCCTGCTGCTTGTATGCTATACCATCACTCTCTCCCTAACTTTCAGTGCCAGGAGATAGATAGTGGTAACCCTGGTAATGTTTAGTAAATTATCTAAATATCTTCAGAAGAGTTGTGTAGCCTAGTTGCCCCCCCCCCCGTATTTCTGAGAGTGACAAGCTAGTTAACGAATTCGCACATACAAACACACGTGTTCACCAGTAATTATTATTATAGTAAATATTAGTAAATATTAATAAGGAATTGAGTGAGAAATAATTCTATAATCTTCAAAAAAGTAACGTAGCCTAGTGTGCAAAGATCCTGGCCGGGAGAGTACCAGTGAACCAACAACAATAATAATAGTGTGTTAACGTGACCCCCCCCCCCCTCTTTTTCAAAGAACCACAAGCTAGTAAGCACACACACACAAACAGAAGTGTACACAGTAAATATTATAGTAGTATATATATTTGTGTATATTAATAAGGAATTGATTGTAAAATAATTCTATAATCTTCAAAAGAGTAACGTAGCCTAGTGCGATATATGAACCCCCCTTTTTTTTTAAGACTAAGACAAAAGCGCGTGCGCACGCGCGCGCGCACACACACACACACACACACACACACACACACACACACACACACACACACACACACACACACACACACACACACACACACACACACACACACACACACACACACACACACACACACACACACACACACACACACACACACACACACACACACACACCTGGTCCAGCAATTGGCTCCTGGAGTTCAATCCCACCAAGTGCAAAGTCATGAAGATTGGGGAAGGGCAAAGAAGACCGCAGACGGAGTACAGTCTAGGGGGCCTGAGACTACAAACCTCACTCAAGGAAAAAGATCTTGGGGTGAGTATAACACCAGGCACATCTCCTGAAGCGCACATCAACCAAATAACTGCTGCAGCATATGGGCGCCTGGCAAACCTCAGAACAGCATTCCGACATCTTAATAAGGAATCGTTCAGGACCCTGTACACCGTGTACGTTAGGCCCATATTGGAGCATGCGGCACCAGTTTGGAACCCACACCTAGCCAAGCACGTAAAGAAACTAGAGAAACTGCAAAGGTTTGTAACAAGACTAGTCCCAGAGCTAAGAGGTATGTCCTATGAGGAGAGAAGGGAAATCAACCTGACGACACTGGAGGACAGGAGAGATAGGGGGGACATGATAACGACATACAAAATACTGAGAGGAATTGACAAGGTGGACAAAGACAGGATGTTCCAGAGATTGGACACAGTAACAAGGGGACACAGTTGGAAGTTGAAGACACAGATGAATCACAAGGATGTTAGGAAGTATTTCTTCAGCCACAGAGTAGTCAGTAAGTGGAATAGTTTGGGAAGCGATGTAGTGGAGGCAGGATCCATACATAGCTTTAAGCAGAGGTATGATAAAGCTCACGGTTCAGGGAGAGTGACCTAGTAGCGATCAGTGAAGAGGCGGGGCCAAGAGCTCGGACTCGACCCCCGCAACCTCAACTAGGTGAGTACACACACACACACATACATATATATACACACACACATACACACAAACACATACACATACACATACACACACACATACACACACACAAACCTAACCTAACACAGCTCATAAATCCCCCACCACACACATTTTTACGATAAGCTGAAGCAGCTAGAACATCCCACCAGGATAAAAAGAAAATGGGATCTCAAAAGGGAGGACGTAAAGGCAAGGGAACCGATGATGGCTGGTCGGAAAAGGAAGAATGGGTAGAACGGTTCAAGAATAAAATGGAACAACAATGGGAGAAAAGGTTAAACGAGCTTTGCAATAACTTCTTAGAGCAAATATCTGCAGAGAGCAAGAAGTGGGAATCACGAGCTGTAGTAGCTGAGGCAAAGATACAGAGATTGGAGGAAGAAATGGATGTGCTGAAGCAGGATCTAAAGATGAGGTCCGAGAGGAGCAAGATGACTGAAATGGGAACAGCAGGCAGCAAGGGGACTGAAGGAGGGGATGGAGCTAAGCAGTCTTTTGCAGCAGTAATATCAGGCCATCATGGTATCTTGGAGATGATTAGGGAAACAGCAAAGGAGATGCTTAAATCAGATCCAGAGATACAGAGGGAAAAGAAATGGGAAGAGGAGAGGGAGAGGTCAATAATTATTCATGGGCTTCAGGAGGCTGAAGGGCAGACCTATGATGAAAGAAAGCATTGGGAGAAAACAGAGATTAAGAACATTGCAATAACAGGAGAGAGGGACATATCTCAGGTAGAAAATTTTCACAGACTTGGGGGGTATTCGAGGGAAAAAAAATCAACCAATCAGATTGACATTCAAGACAGATGTGGTATGGAACAGGATACTACAACAGAAACCACTGTTAAAGAACTCTCCAGAGTATCAAAAAGTGTTCCTCAATCGAGACAGAACACGAAAGGAAAGGGAACAACTGAAAGTGACAGCTAGACAAAACCAGTGGAAGGAGAGAGAGACAGGACATCAAACACAAATACTTACAGAAACCTCTCAACCCCTGTCACCACATATTAACTAAACACAGTAAACAGAAACGAACCTCACTCCGTAGCCACCCCCCCTCTAAGCACTAATTCCACAATCACAGCAGCCTCCCATAATATTGTGCCCTGCCTTCCACCCTCCCAGCCTGCACCTTCCTCTTCCATCTCCCAAAATACAGTAATGGAAAGAAGCTAAAGGTATGGTACACCAATGCAGATGGAATAACAAATAAGAGTGAAGAGTGGCAAGAACGCATCATTAATGCATCACCTGACATCATACACTAACAGAGACAAAACTTACAGGGATGATAACAGATGCAATTTTTCCACCTGGATATCAGATTATGAGGAAAGACAGAGAGAACAGAGGAGGGGGAGGAGTAGCATTGCTCATAAAAAACCAGTGGAGTTTTGAGGAGATGGGAGGAAAGGAAAAAAAGGAAACAGACGACTTCATTGTAGGAACACTTCAGACTGGGGGTCCAAAGGTGATGATAGCAGTGATGTTTAACTCACCACTTAACAACAGGAGAACAAGAGAAGAGTATGATGTGCGCAATAGGGCAATGGTGGATACACTAGCTGAAGTGGCCAGGAAGGCTCATATGGGTAGGACAAAATTGCTGATAATGTGGAATTTCAATCATAAAGAGATTGGGAAAACCTAGAGCCACATGGGGACCAGAAACATGGAGGGCTAAGATGTTGGAGACTGTATTGGAGAACTTCATGCACCAACATGTTAGGGATACAACCAGAGAGAGAGGAGAGGATGTTGCAGCAAGGCTGGATCTCATATTCCCCTTGAATAGTTCAGACATAAGGGATATCACCCACGAAAGACCCCTTGGCACTAGGGATCATGATGTTCTGAGTTTTGAATATCTTGTAGAGTTAACAGTGGAGAACGCAGCAGCACGAGAACAGAGAGAAACCGAAGTTCAAAAAAAGGGGACTACATAGGAATGAGAAGTTTCCTGCATGAAGTACAGTGGGAAAGAGAACTAGATGGAAAGACAGTAAATGAAATGATGGAAATAGTGACCACTAAGTGCAGGGAGGCAGAGGAAAGGTTCATACCAAAGATCAGCAGAAAAAATGGTAACACCAGAGTGAGCCCATCGTTTAATTGGAGGTGTAAAGAGACCAAAGCCAAGTGTGCTAGAGCATGGAAAAGGTATAGAAGGCAAAGGACTCAAGAAAACAAGGAGGTGAGCAGAAGAACCTGAGGAAAGAAGGAGGGGAGCTCACAAGGAGTGACCAAGAAGTATGTGATGAACAAAAAATATTTAGAGAAGTATTCACAACAGAGTCAGGAATGCTTCCAGCAAACTGTGGAGGTAGGGTGCACCAGCAGGTGCTGGACACATTACACATAACCAAGGTAGAGGTGAAACTGCTAGACGAACTCGTTACCTCAAAGGCGGTGGGCCCAGATAACAAATCTCCGTGGATACTGAGAGAGGGAGCAGAGGAACTGTGTGTGCCGCTAGCAGCAATCTTCAGTAAATCTATCGAAACAGGGCAGTTGCCTGAGGCGTGGAAGACAGCCCATGTAGTTCCAATTTTTAAGAAAGGGGACAGACAGGCAGCATTAAACTACAGACCAGTGTCACTGATTTGTATAGTATATAAAGTTAAGGAAAAGATTATCAGGAGAAAAGTGGTGGAACACATTGAAAAGATTGGGCTCATACATGACGGTCAGCACGACTTCAGAGATGGGAAATCCTGTGTCACAAATCTACTTGAGTTTTGCGATAAGGTAACAGAAGTAAGACAGGACAGAGGGGGATGGGTAGATTGCATCTTTTTAGACTGCAAGAAGGCTTTTGACACAGTACCACACAAGAGACTGGTGCAAAAATTAGAGGAGCAGGCAGGAATAACGGGGAAAGTACTGCAATGGATCAGGGAATACCTGACAGGAAGGAAACAACGAGTGGTAGTACGTGCTGAAGTGTCGGAGTGGGCGAATGTGTCGAGTGGGGTTCCACAAGGTTCAGTCCTAGGCCCGGTGCTGTTTCTTGTATACGTGAATGACATGGTGGAAGGAATAGATTCAGAAGTGTCACTGTTCGCTTATGATGTGAAACTGATAAGGAGAATACAAGTGGGCGAGGATCAGTTAAGATTACAAGGGGATCTGGACAAACTACAAGTATGGTACGACAAATGGCTCTTGGAGTTTAACCCCAGTAAGTGTAAGGTCATGAAGATTGGGGAAGGACACAGAAGACGGCAGACGGAGTACAGGTTAGGAAACCAACAGCTGCAAGGATCTTGGGGTAAGCATTATAACGAACATGTCCCCTGAGGCACACATCAATCAAGTAACTGCTGCAGCATATGGGAGATTGGCAAACCTGAGATTGGCGTTTGGACATCTGAGTAAGGAGTCATTCACGACATTGTACACAGTGTACGTAAGGCCTATACTGGAATATGCAGTGCCAGTATGGAACCCTCACTTAGTCAAACACGTCACGAAATTGGAGAAAGTGCAAAAATTTGCAACACGGTTAGTCCTGGAACTGAGGGGTATGTCTTGTGAGGAGATGTTAAGGGAACTTAACCTGATGACACTAGAGGATAGGTGGGATAGAGGGGACATGATAACAACGTATAAAATACTAAGAGGCATTGGCAAGGTGGACAAGGATCGAATGTTTCAGAGATGGGATGCAGAAACATGGGGACAATTGGAAGCTGAAAACCCAGATGAGTCATAGGGATGTTAGGAAGTATTTCTTTAGTCTTAGAGTTGTCAGGAACTGGAATAATCTGGAGGGTGAAGTAGTGGAAGCAAGTTCCATAAATAGCTTTAAGAAGAGGTATGACAAATATCATGGAGCAGGGAGAGAGTGAATTAGTATCGACCAGTGAAGAGGCTGGGCCAGGAGCTATGAATCGACCCCTGCAACGACATATAGGTGAGTACATATAGGCAAGTACACACACACACACACACACACACACACACACACACACACACACACACACACACACACACACACACACACACACACACACGCACGCGTATTGCGTGCACACACACATACCTGAGGTATGGAAGATGGCAAATGCAATTCCAATTTTTAAGAAAGACAGACAGGAGGCATTAAACTATAGACCTGTGTCACTAACGTGTATAGTATGCAAAAATCATGGAGAAGATCATCAGGAGGAGAGTGGTGGAGCGCCTAGAAAGAAAAACCAGCACCGCTTCAGGGAAGGAAAATCCTGTGTCACAAACTTACCTGGAGTTTACCTGGAGAGAGTTCCGGGGGTCAACGCCCCCGCGGCCCGGTCTGTGACCAGGCCTCCTGGTGGATCAGAGCCTGATCAACCTGGAGTTTTATGACAAGGTAACAAAAGTAAGTCAGAGAGATATGGATAAACTGCATTTTCTTGGTCTGCAAGAAGTTCTTGCAAAAGCTAGAGAATCAAGCAAGCATAACAGGAAAGGCACTGTAATGTATCAGGGAATATCTGACAGGGAGGCAAAAAACGAGTCATGGTACGTGACGAGGTGTCAGAGTGGGCGCCTTTGACGAGCGGGGTTCCACAGGGGTCAGTCCTAATACCTGTGCTGTTTTTTATAAATGTGAAGGACATAATGGAAGGGATAGACTCAGAAGTGTCCTTGTTTGCAGATGACGTGAGAATTAAATCCGTCGAGGATCAGGCAGGACTACAAATATACCTGGACAGGCTACAGCCCTGGACCAGCAACTGGCCCCTTGAATTTAATCTCGCGAAATAGAAAGTCATGAAGATCGGGAAAAGGCAAAGACCGCAGACAGAGTATAGTCTAGGTGGGCAAAGACTGCAACCATCACTCAAGGAAAAAGATCTGGGGTCAGTATAATACCGAGTGCATCTCCTGAGGCGCACATCAATCATATAACTGCTGCAGCATACGGGCGTCTGGCAAAACTAAGAATAGCGTTCCGATACTTTAGGAATCATTCAAGACTCTGTACACCATATACGTCAGGCCCATATTAGAGTATGCAGCATCAGTTTGGAATCCACACCTGGTCAAGCACGTCAAGAAATTAGAGAAAGCGCAAGGGTTTGCAACAAGACTAGTTCCAGAGCTAAGGGAATTGTCCTACGAAGGAAGGTTAAGGGAAATCGGCCTGACGACACTGGAGGACAGGAGGGACAGGAGAGACATGATAACGACATATAAAATACTCCGAGGAATTGACAAGGTGGACAAAGACAGGATGCTTCAGAGGTGGGACACAGAAACAAGGGGTCACAACTGAAAGCTGAAAACTCCTATGAGTCAAAGGGATATTAGGAAGTATTCAGTCATAGAGTTGTCAGGAAGTGGAATAGTTTGGAAAGTGATGTAGTGGAGGCAGGATCCATCCATAGCTTCAGGAAGAGCTATGATAAAGCTCATGGAACAGAGCGAGTGACCTAGGTAGAGACAGTGAAGAGGTGGGTCCAGGAGCTGTGAATTACTCCTACAACCACAACTAGGTGAATACATACACACACACACACACAGGTCGGGACTCTCCATCTGGCAGATGCCAGAAAGGTCAGTGCTCAAACGCGTAGTTAAAAAACTGCAGATCAAAGCCTAAACGTACACTGACATACTACGGTTGTACTGTTGGAAGAAATATGTGATATTCATTGACCATTGATTAGGGCCTATTACTATTCAAATCAGAAATTTGTTTTTGCCTGAACCAACACTGCCAGGCCTCAGATCGACTAATTGCTTGTCTAGACTTCTAAGTTCTTTTTTATGATACCATTGGAAGGTCAATTTCCCTCGGTTTACTGATGAAATATCGAATATTAAGGGTGAGAGAGGTGAATAATAGTAGAAGTTTGCTTTTTCCTTCATGCAAGGGAATTGCGTAATATTATTGGTAAAATTACAGATAATATGTTAGGTAAAAGAACTCATATACAGATGATGTTACATTTTACTGTAGCGACGTATTGTTTGTAACGGCTTTGTCGAGCCGTTACAAACAGTACAGCGACACATGATACAGACGTAACAACTTGAGAGTTGTAAAGCATATGCACAAAATTCCTTGAGTAATCCTTTATTGCCATTTCAAACATTATTAAACAGAATAAAGTCAGTTTCACCATCTCTAAAGTATTGTTACCAAAACAAACTCCCACCATCACATAACCCAGAATTGCCTTCACTTCTGCTGCTGTTATTATTACTATTACTTGTACCTACAGCATGCGCCAGTTGGATTACTGTAGTGCTTATGCTGTTTCACCTCACACTGTTACCTATATATACCGCCTGAAGGAGGTGTAGGGATATCTTCAGTTTGGAGCGGCATCTGAACTGTAGTATTGGCGCCTATAGCAAGACAGTGATGGAGTGAGTGATGGTGAAAGGGTTTTTTTCTTTTTCGGATCACCCTGTCTCGGTGGGAGACGACCGTTGTTTTAAAATATATACCGCCTGTATCCCTGTACTGCTTGTTAATGGCTTGACAAAGCTCCTGGAGAGCGAAACGTTGCCACAGTAAAATGTCACATTAGTTGTGCATGTCTCCTTTTATCTAACAAGGGAATTGTGGGATGTGAAATTCTTACCACTGTTGGCCAAGCAGATTCCCACCTTATTTCTGGGCATCTTAAGGGTCACTTTTTGGCAATCAGGTCACAAAAGCTAGAATTCTAACTTCCTGCTAGCAGTGTTGGCTATTTCCAGCCGTGATTTTAGTTATATCACCTTGCAGCAGTGATTTATGAGTTACGTCACCTTGCAGCAGTGATTTATGAGTTACGTTGCCTTCCAGCTGTGATTTATGAGTTGCGTCATCTTGCAGTAATGATTTTTGAGTTATTTCGCCTTGCAGCTGTGACTAATGAATTACGTCGCGTTGCAGCAGTGATTTATGAGTTGTGTCACCTTGCAGCAGTGATTTATGAGTTGTGTCACCTTGCAGCAGTGATTTATGAGTTGTGTCACCTTGCAGCAGTGATTTATGAGTTGTGTCACCTTGCAGCAGTGATTTATGAGTTGTGTCGCCTTGCGGCTGTGATCTAAATTCATTCAAGTAGAATTTACTCCTCGATTTACTACGTCTGAGTTGCCAGATATTTCTGCCCAGAAGAGAGAGTTGCACAGTTTTTTTCTCCAATTTCCTGAGTTATGTCGGGTGAAAGAGTGACCTTTTTATATAAAGCCGAATTCTATTATATTTCTTCTAACCATTTGTTTGCATGCTACAACTTTCTCAGTCTCTTCAAAGTTAATGTTGTAAATAAAAACCTCTTGCACGGATAAACCAAGCGTTAGACTCTTGCCGTTTTAATATTGTATCTTTGTTGATGTAATCTTTAACTGAAGACTTTTCCAGTATGCCCAAATTAAAATTTATTGCGTCTTAAGCAGAGAATCTTGTTGATAACGCCATCACCGTTTCTGGAGGAATTCTTAATCAGATAGGTTATTATATGAAGATTTTTAAATACAGCTTTAATTACTGAAGTTCGTAAGGAGAGGAAGAGTATAAAGCTTTTATGATATGGCAGATGCAAGATATTCTTAACTGAATATGGTAAAAACTGTGTTCTGCCGCCTGGCTACTGTGTATATTTTATTTTTCTAAGTTTTCCTACAGTGCATTCTGACGTACGTTGTGACAGGTATGACAGCATGCATGTGCCCTACCAACACCACCTTATGCCTAGGGGCAAGGGGTCCTCATCTCAGGGAAGACTGTCACTTTACCTACAGGGTTGCTTGAGGATGTTTTCTTATTCCCTGAAATTTGGTGATACTTATTGTGGCATGCTATGAGTATGTTACCTTTTATTCGGCGTATGTCACACCCGTATAGGCATGCCCTCCAGACTAGTGAACCAGATAACGAAAAGGGCCCCCTTGTTCAACCAGCCAATCAAAAGGAAGCTCGCCAAAGTTGTGAAGCGATGTTGGGTCCTGGTGAATCAACATTGGCAGATTTACCTCACCGTCTCTCTTGCTTGCAAATTGCTTTTCTGTACATATACTCTGTAAATATTATACATATACTTGCATCCTGTTGTGCTGAAGGAAAGGTATATATAAGTATTTACTCTCCAATGTCTTTTGTTCGTTCCTCATTTCTACCATAGTGACCGTGCTACAACCTGGTATGCAGGCCACCAGAGTACATTTCGGTTCCTAATACGTACTTAGGTATGACACTTCAGGAATTATGGATATGAAATATGAAAAAAAAAATACCACCATTATCATCAACACCTACCATCATCACCACCACCACCTACAATCACCACCTACCATCACCACCACCACCTACCATCACCATACGACAACCACCAACACACCTACCATCATACGACAACCACCAACACACCTACCATCGCCATACAACAGCCACCAACACCACCTACCATCACCATACAACAACCACCACCACCTACCATCACCATACAACAACCACCACCACCACCTACCATCACCATACAACAACCACCACCACCACCTACCATCACCATACAACAACCCCAACACACCTACCATCATACGACAACCACCAACACACCTACCATCACCATACGACAACCACCTACCATCACCATACGACAACCACCACTCACTACCTACCATCACCATACGACAACCACCACCACCTACCAACGCCACCATTATCACAATCAGCATCACAGCTATTTCTGCTCCGCTAGCAGTTGTCAACACCTCCAACCTCTTCACCCCGACCAGTCATATAACCACTACCACCATCACCACTATCACCATCACCACCACCATCACGACTAGCTCCATAATTACAATTAGCACTATAAGCACTACTACCATCTCTACCACTACCACCACGATGGTCACTGACATTACAATAACCACCATTACGACGGTGGCAACTACCACAACCATCGGCACGACAATGGCCACTAACACCACCACCCAACGTAATCATCACGACCAGCGCCATCACCAGCTCCAACACCACCACCACTCCTACAACAACCACGACCTCCAGCCTTCCCCCAAACCACTCCTATCACAATCATCATCACTGGTAACAACTACACATACTCAAACAAGACTGATCTACTGCCAATCTTGTCAAGTAACCTCCAGACGATGTAACAACCTCAATTATCTATGATCAAACATATCATTACCAACATGACCTTTAATACAGAAAGCAGGTCAATACAATCACTCGCTGATCATTATCTAGTCAGGCTTCACCAATCTAATTAGCTATCTAACGTTCTAATTACCCAGGTAACTTGACAGGTTATCATTAGCTAAATTACCTCAACCCACCAACGCTAAAATATATTTTTTTATCTCTTTCTTCCATGTATTTGCTAACATGTTTACTTGTCTGTCTTTGTTTTCAGGTTTAATTTTCCTTTTGAGGTTTTATTTTTTGCTTCTGGTCATCCGCTTTATTGACTGGACTAGATTTTTTTTTGTAACGCTGTATTTTCATCGTTTTGTTAGTCCCTCTGTCTGTCTCTCTCAGTTGATGATAGTTATTGATGAGGTAATTAGTTTCCTGACGATCAAACCACCTGCCCCTCCACACCACCTGCCCCTCCACACCACCTGCCCCTCCACACCACCTGTCCCTCCACACCACCTGCCCCTCCAAACCACCTGCCCCTCCACACCACCTGCCCCTCCACACCACCTGCTCCACCTTCCTCCAGTTACTGAACTGACTTTTTATCTTAAACTTGACTGATTTATTTTGTTTCTTATGAACTTTTGAAAGCGTATATATATATATATATATATATATATATATATATATATATATATATATATATATATATATATATATATTATTTATTATCACACTGGCCGATTCCCACCAAGGCAGGGTGGCCCGAAAAAGAAAAACTTTCACCATCATTCACTCCATCACTGTCTTGCCAGAAGGGTGCTTTACACTACAGTTTTTAAACTGCAACATTAACACCCCTCCTTCAGAGTGCAGGCACTGTACTTCCCATCTCCAGGACTCAAGTCCGGCCTGCCGGTTTCCCTGAACCCCTTCATAAATGTTACTTTGCTCGCACTCCAACAGCACGTCAAGTATTAAAAACCATTTGTCTCCATTCACTCCTATCAAACACGCTCACGCATGCCTGCTGGAAGTCCAAGCCCCTCGCACACAAAACCTCCTTTAACCCCCTCCCTCCAACCTTTCCTAGGCCGACCCTTACCCCGCCTTCCTTCCACTACAGACTGATACACTCTTGAAGTCATTCTGTTTCGCTCCTTTCTCTCTACATGTCCGAACCACCTCAACAACCCTTCCTCAGCCCTCTGGACAGCAGTTTTGGTAATCCCGCACCTCCTCCTAACGAATTCTCTGCATTATATTCACACCACACATTGCCCTCAGACATGACATCTCCACTGCCTCCAGCCTTCTCCTCGCTGCAACATTCATCACCCATGCTTCACACCCATATAAGAGCGTTGGTAAAACTATACTCTCATATTTTCCCCTCTTTGCCTCCAAGGACAAAGTTCTTTGTCTCCACAGACTCCTAAGTGCACCACTCACCCTTTTCCCCTCATCAATTCTATGATTCACCTCATCTTTCATCGACCCATCCGCTGACACGTCCACTCCCAAATATCGGAATACATTCACCTCCTCCATACTCTCTCCCTCCAATCTGATATCCAATCTTTCATCACCTAATGTTTTTGTTATCCTCATAACCTTACTCTTTCCTGTATTCACTTTTAATTTTCTTCTTTTGCATACCCTACCAAATTCATCCACCAATCTCTGCAACTTCTCTTCAGAATCTCCCAAGAGCACAGTGTCATCAGCAAAGAGCAACTGTGACAACTCCCACTTTGTGTGTGATTCTTTATCTTTTAACTCCACGCCTCTTGCCAAGACCCTCGCATTTACTTCTCTTACAACCCCATCTATAAATATTAAACAAACACGGTGACATCACACATCCTTGTCTAAGGCCTACTTTTACTGGGAAATAATTTCCCTCTTTCCTACATACTCTAACTTGAGCCTCACTATCCTCGTAAAAACTCTTCACTGCTTTCAGTAACCTACCTCCTATACCATACACCTGCATCATGACTTAAGAAATCGTAATGACACGATTGCTGGACGGGCTGGAGTTTTGAGACTCTATGACCGCGGGTTCAATCCCGGCCGGGGGTATGGTTTACCTGCAACATCTGCCACATTGCCCCCCTATCCACCCTGTCATACGCCTTTTCCAAATCCATAAATGCCACAAAGACCTCTTTAGCCTTATCTAAATAGTGTTCACTTATATGTTTCACTGTAAACACCTGGTCCACACACCCCCTACCTTTCCTAAAGCCTCCTTGTTCATCTGCCATCCTATTCTCCGTCTTACTCTTAATTCTTTCAATAATAACTCTACCATACACTTTACCAGGTATACTCAACAGACATATATATATATATATATATATATATATATATATATATATATATATATATATATATATATATATATATATATATATACAATGTGACGAATAAGTAAAACTTGAGATTTTGGCTTAAACAGCAATGCTCTTCTTGCCGAATAAGGCAAGTGAAAATTTGTGTATGCAATAATTATAATTTCGCAAAAATCATTCTGAACCTAAGGAAAAAAAATATATTTCATTGTGTTTATTATTTAATTATTGTAAACTTATCTAAAATATATTTAGTTGGATTAGGCTGAATTAAATTGCGCGTCTTATAATAAGGTTAGGTAAGTTTTCTAAGGATCTTTTGGTACAAAATTATTAATTTCTACATTAACATAAAAAAAAATCTTTAAATGTATACGAGAGGGGAATGTATGAGAGTATAGTTTTACCAACGCTCTTATATGGGTGTGAAGCATGAGTGATGAATGTTGCAGCGAGGAGAAGGCTGGAGGCAGTGGAGATGTTATGTCTGAGGGCAATGTGTGGTGTGAATATAATGCAGAGAATTCGTAGTTTGAAGGTAGGAGGAGGTGCGGGATTACCAAAACTGTTGTCCAGAGGGCTGAGAGAGGGTGGGTGAGGTGGTTCGGACATGTAGAGAGAAAGGAACGAAACAGAATGACTTCGAGAGTGTATAAATCTGTAGTGGAGAGAATGCCTAGGGTCGGCCCAGGAAAGGTTGGAAGGAGGGGGTAAAGGAGGTTTTGTGTGCGAGGGGCTTGGACTTCCAGCAAGTATGCGTGAGCGTATTTGATAGGAGTGAATGGAGACCAATAGTTTTAATAACTGACGTGCTGTTGGAGTGTGAGCAAAGTAACATTTATGAAGAAATTCAGGAAAACCGGCAGGCCGGACTGAGTCGTGGAGATGGGAAGTACAGTGTCTGCACTCTGAAGGAGGGGTGTTAATGTTGCAGTTTTATAACTGTAGTGTAAAGCACCCCTCTGGCAGGACAATGATGGAGTGAATGATGAAAGTTTTTCGTTTTCGGGCCACCCTGCCTTGGTGGGGATCGGCCGATGTGTCAATAAAATAAAATGAAAGTTTTAGAAAGGACTTATATATATATATATATATATATATATATATATATATATATATATATATATATATAATCAATGAAACCACGAAACAAGTGGTTTTGAATCATTTACCAAACTGCGGAGGGCCAGGGTTCGACCCCACGACACATTGTCCAGCCTCAAGAGACAACACAACATACATGTCATCTTAACCACTCAGCCATCGATCCCACAATGATCATGCACCCTTCAGAGCTAGGTGTTTTTCATGATCCGAGGACACGTGGCAGTGGTATGCTCAAGGATTAACACGGGGGGGAGGGGAGAGAGGCAAGCAGTTTTACAACGAAGTTTCGGTCCGACTTGTACCATTTACAAAGTCGGACCGAAACGTCTTCGTAAGCTTCTCTCTCATGTGCGGGTTATTTGTATATTGTTTCAGTCACGGTATTTTGCCTTTTTTTTTTATTCTTTAGAGCATTTTAACTTCATCCTTCCCCTACTATATATTTCTAATGCTATATTAATAATTTGTAAGTTTTTCATTACTTTTCAAACTTCTTTTTAAGTGCTTTCTAATTTATATCTAGGCAACTTATTAAGGCTTTCCCTCTGTGTATATCACTTACAGGAAAAAGTAATTCGTCTGTCCCTGTCCAGTCTGAGTTATGCTTCTTGTTCATGACGTGATCGTGTTAAGTCATGATCTACGTTCGTACGCATGCGTCCTTTATCATACAGTCTCCATTTATTCTGTGTTTCAGTTATTGTGTAGGATCTTTGTTGTTTTGCTAGTTTCCTTACTGTCACTGATGTGTGGGATCCCACGGTGCTGCTGCTACGAGTACTACACTTACGTATTCTGTGAAAAGTGATTACTTATGGGGAGTTTAACGGCACATTGTGAGCTGCAAGTGTATAAGGGAGAAGCTTCATTTTGTGTCGCGGCAGCCAGGAAGACCTTAAAATTAATACCACTACCACCAGAGGAATGAGCTACCATCAGAGCTCCCTCTCCTGTTATCTAGGTTTCTAGTCTTCCTTCCCTTCTCTTCACTAGTTCTAATTGTACCAGGTATTCAATACAGTGTGGTCACCACTTCCTGATTGGTTTTCATAATTGATTTATCTTATGGTCAATTCATGCTCATTCATCATCTGTACAAATTCTTGTGGTTTTCTAAACGTTTTGGTTGATGACGTTTTTCTTTGTAGTGTTCATTAGTCTGTGTTGTCATGACTCCATGTGGATTCTACTTTGTTCCAGTCTATCTCCTAAAGATAATTGTCTGTGGGCCCCTCTGCATTAATCCTTCTTATTTTCTGTGCTATTTGCTTCAAAATAATTGTCCTGGAATTTGTGGCTATCCTCGTACTTTCTTTGGTCTTCTGTTTATGGGGTTGAGGGGTTGTTTATTACCACTATTATTCTGGCATCTCCTGTTAGTTTTCTCGCATCGTAATCAGGAAAGTATCCCATGTTCAGGTTTTTCGGATCTCAGTGTTCCAGTGATTCCATAAAATTAGTTTTACTAACAAGTTTTCAGTGTGTCGTTTATTATTCGGGAAAGTTTTGTTTGTGAGTAATAAAATGTGTGGATTCTCCTCTGTCTTTAGTTTTCCGTTTAAGTTTGATTCCACATGTATTCACGTACATTTTACTCCTTTAATACGTTTTGTGTAGTGACTTTTGAGTTTGCCTGGATGTCCATTTTTGGGATGAGTATACCTTAGGAGAGTGAGTTTGGGCATTGAGATAAGTGAGATTAGAGGGAGATGGAGGCAGTGGAGATAGGATATGGCAAAGTCAGCAGAAAGGAATGAGGATATGCATGAGAGGATGATAGTGGATGATAGTGGATGTGTAGAGTGAATTAGGGATGGAGTGGCAAGGTTTGGAGGGTTAGAAAAGGAGAATAGGTTGGAGGAGTAAAGAATGGAGATAGAGAAAGTTGGGTGAGCAGAAAGGGAATGTGAAGTGAAGGAGAAAATTTTATAACATTAGAAAGGGGAGGCTAGGGAAAGCATATTGAGTCAGGTTAAATAAACTGTGGAGGAGTGTAGAAAGAATTGAAAAAAAGTAATTCAGGGGAGGAGGGAGGAAAAAAGAGAATGAAAGAAAAAAAAGGAAGATTTAAAATGTGTAAAGTAGGAACAAGTTGTAGGAATTGGTTTGGTTGGGGAAGAAAGCAGCAGGGAAGAGACCGCCGAGGGAGCAAGACACGCGAGGGTCGTAGGGAGGGTGTTATTGGAGGGGGTAGAATGTTCTGGGGGTAAGAATATGCCAGACGTTACTGGCCGGTATATGTTATTGTCACTTGGTTGTTGTGTGATAATTCTTCACTTCTTCGTATCCAGTGAAATTAATCTCTTCTGTATTATCCGTCTTTCCAGTCTTTTTGTTGTGATAATTTTCTCTCCATATTAATATTTTTGCTGTGTAGAAAGATCTTGTATCTTGGAAAATCTGAGATTCATTTATCTTGTAGAACATTCCCTATTCTCAAAATACCACCTTAAGTGAGTTTCTTCATTGCTTTCTTAGCCTGTAATTGTCAAATTGTATCGTCTTTTTTTTTTTTTTTGACCATCAAAGCCTATGAAGTTTTTCATTCTTTCATTTCTTAATATTTTTTTTTGTCTTCAGACAGGCCAAACAAAGCCATAGGCTTTTCTCTTATTTATTTACAACGGCTTCAAGAGCCTCTTTTTTTTTGGCATGATTTCCCTCACGGGCTTATCCATCTTCAGTTACTATGAAAATATTTGCCACTTTCTCCTGCACAATTGCTCATTTCTCCTGAAACTTTGTTCATCCTGGTTTCCAAGACATCTAGTAAAAGTTCCATATGGTTCCACCTGTCCTCCAACTTCCCCATGTCGAGTCGTCTTTTCAAGTTTTATTTTATATCCTGCGCGTGATCATCCCATTTTCCTCGCTTATCTTATTTCTCCTACTTCTCCTTTGTTCCACCTTCGTTCACTTTCCTCATTTTCTGCCCTCCCAGCCATTTTTGGAAACTTTATTCATAGTTAACTATTAATGCAGGGGAGGTATCAGTGTGTATTAAATACTTTGGCACACTGCACACCATTAGTGAGCTTGGGGATGCTCTGTCAGAAGCTGGTGTGAGAAAGTAGGGTTTTTGTTTAACTATTAGTGATGGTGGATGGGACTTTCCTTATGCCTTACGATGAGTGACCCGTACACTCTTCATGTACATATAAGAACAGAAATAGTAATGCAGTCTAACTGCCAGGTTGTTACCGCTGCTCGCTTCTCCGACATATTTTTTTTCACTGCTTTACATGCCTCTGGTTTGCATAAAATTCTTTTTTTTAAAGCACCCGCAGTTTTCCCTCAAAGTAGGGTGACCCAGAAAAGGAAAAATATTCACCAATATTCATTCAGTAGCTGTGAAGACATAATTCAGATGACCCTTCGAACTGTAATATCTTCACCCTTCCTTCAGAGTGCAGGCACTCCACTTGTCACCTCCGAATCTCGAGTGTGGCTAACCAGTTTCTCCTGATCTACTTATAAACGTTACACTGCTTGCACTTAAACACGTCAAACTATAAAAACCGCTTGTCACCGCTCCATTCTAACACACAAACCTGCTAGATATTCAGCCTCTTCTTTAACCCATCCCTCCCACACTTTTTTGGGACGACAAATCCTCTCCTTCCCTCTACCCAGATTTGTAAACCACCTTAGTGACCCTTTCCTGTTCCATTCTCTCCCAGTGCTCAAACCGCCTTAACAGTCCTTCCTCAGCCATCTGATTTATACCTCTGGTAACTACATACCATCTTCTAATTTCTATTTTCCTAATTTTCTGTAAAATAAAAGTCACACAACACATTGGTCTCAAATATGACATCTCCACTGCATCTAGCCTTCGCCTTGACGCACCATTTAAAGCCCATGTATCACATCTATACAAAAGTGTCCGTACCAATATACCTTGGTACATTCCTCTTTTTTCATACATGTCACAGCCTTTTTCTCTCGACTATTTTAAGCGTTACCTCGTCTTTCCTAGACCCGTCTGCCGACACATCCACATATCTAAATACAGTGGCCGCAAAAAAAAAAAATCCAAACATTAACAATTTTTGGACAAAACGAAAAAATGCAACTTAATGTATGTACATGTATTTTATTTTCAGTTAATAGCTTCCAGCTAGTACTTGGTCATGTTACCATTGTTCTTTATCACCATCTGAAGTCGCCTGGGCATCGAAGTGGCGAGGATGAAGAAGAAGGAGGCGTCCGTGTAGATCCAAACCTTCTTCAGTGCCTCCTTCAGGTCCGTGATGTTGGAGGGTCAAGCTTTTGCAATCTCATTTTGGATCACATGCCAGGCATTCTCGATATGATTTAGGTCAGAGGAATTGCCTGGCCACTCCGAAACACTGATGTTATTGTCGTCGAGGAACTTTTCACTCCTTTGACTTATGGGCAAGGGCACCATCATAGATAAAAAAGATAACACGTGAATGTTCCAAAATGTCAACATGTGGTCCCTTAACACCTCGATATAATTACTTTCCTTCATTGTAATGTTCTTAGGAAGGAAGCATAGTCCACCCCTGCCCTTATAACCACTAAAAGCACCCCAGACCATAACACTGTCAAGGTGCTTCAATGTCTTCATAGCATACCGCGGGTCATAACGGGACACCATTGGGACGACAGACGGTCTTGGAGCCGCTCCTGACGAGCCTGAAGCTACTCTCGTCGGTGAACCTCACCTTCTGTCACTGGTCTGAGGTCCAGTCCTTGTACTTCTTGCAGAAATGAAACTGTTTCTTCTTCATGGCTTCAGTTAGCATGGTCTTGGCGGCACGTCGAGCAGGCATTTTCAGGTCTTTTTGCAGTCGGTGCTGAATGGTTCGCACTGCGACGTCTTTCTGGAGTGCAAGATGGTTTTTCTTGAGGTCTGCGGCTGTTATGGCAGGATCTGTTAACACTTCCCTCTTCAGGATCTTGTCTGTGCGAAGAGAAGTCTTTTGGGGGCCCCAGACCCCCACCTTTCTAGGTGGTACAGTGCCAGGTGGGAGTGAAGCAGTTGCTTTCTTGAGGCTGTAAATTGCCATCCTAGTCACCTTCAGATCTGCAGCTACGTCTATCACAGACATGTCTGGCTCTAATAGGGTGAGTGCTCAAGTCTTCTCTGCAATTAAAAGTTTAGTTCGACTCATTCTGACTACTTGGAGCAGATATATAACGTGACAAAGTTCGTGGTCGAGTGAAAAAATGGGCAATGGGTACCAAAGTGGCAAGCCTTGTTCCTCACCAAGCTCTGGAAGAGCACTGAAGCGTTTTATGGTGGGGAACGTTAGAGCAAGATGGGCTCAAGTACACTAAGCCATCACAAGCTCCGCACACTTTTCCTATGGCGGAAAGGCAAGTGAAATGTATACACCAAAATTTAGTGTATAATTTTTTTTTTTTGTGGCCGCTGTAAATTCCCCTCTTGAATCTAATATACAATCTTTTAATTGTTACTCTTACCACTTCGCTCTTTTTATATTCAATTTTCATTTCATTCTTCTACATTCCCTCCCAAATTCATCCACCAATTTTTGCAACGTCTCTTGAAAATCTCTATATGTGATCAAGGAGGAACTGCTACAATCCCACTTTGTAAAAGATTCGTAGCATTTCATCCCGTACATCTTCCCAGCATAAAAACTACCTATTCATACTACCTATTCCATACATGTGCAACACCTGTTACACTGATTCCTTATCAATCCTGTCATTTGCCTTTTCTAAATATGTATATAAATGCGCCAGAACAGTTCCTTTATGTAAGTATAGTTCACATATATGCTTCAATGTAAATACATGGTATACATCCCCTTTCCCTTAAATCCTCCTTGATCTTCTACAAACTTGTGTTTTATCAATAGCACAATCAGTAATAATTATACCATACGCTTTACCCATTATATTCTACTAGCTTATTGCACTTTAATTCTTACACTCTCATGGTTTCCTTTATCTTTATACACAGGATAAATTAGACACATGTGCCATACTTAGTTATCTTTATTATGGAAACTTTTCGTCATACACTGGCTTCATCAGTCTAATACAAACAAGAATGGTGAAGATCAGGAGTTTGAGGTATACCTGGTTTCGGGAGTCAACGTTCCTGCCCCCCGGTCCCTGACCAGCCCTCGTCCCTCAGCCTGGAGTCGATATAGTCAGTCCATCAGTCTTATCAAGACTGCTGAGGGACTGATTACCTTAACCTCCTCCTGATCTTCACCATTGTTCTTTGTGTTGGACTGAGGAAGCCACTGTTTGGCGAAAAGTTTCCATGTGTCTAATTTATCAACTTGTCGGTTCTCTGAACCATTAATCTGCATTATGCACAAGAGCTAAACGTGTTCTTTGGCAATCCTTAGGTACCTTGCTGTACAATGTACCTTGATGTACAATATATCACCCTGCAGAATGTACCATTCTGCACAATGTACCATCCTGCGCAATGTACTATCTTTGCTGAACAGTGTACCATCCTGTACCATATGCCTTGCTGTACAATGTACCATCCTGCACAATATACCTTGTTGAGCAAATTACCATCCTCTACATTATACTTTGCTGTACAATGTACCATCCTGCACAACGTACCATCATGCACAATGTACCATCCTACAAAATATACCTTCCTGTACAATGTACCTGGCAGTATAATGTAGCTTTCTGTACTTTATACCTTGTCGTGTATTGTAGCTTTCTGTACTATGCAACTTGTTGTACAATGTACTGTCCTGCATAATGTATGTTGTACGGTGCACAATCCTGCACAGTGTACCTTGCTGTGTAATGTACCTTCCTGCACAATGTATGCTGAATATGAATGCTATACAATACCGAAAATTTAGACACATGTACAACATCTGGGTATCTTTAATGTAGATTTTTTTTCATTCAGTGGCTTTATCAATACAAATTCAAGGACAAGATTTGAAAGACAGAAGAATTATATGCAAAAGATGAGGTAATCAGTCCCTCAGTCTTGGAGTTGGTGTGAAAAGCGCCGTAGTCGTGAAGATTCTGGAGCACAGGTAAGAAGGCTGGTGCTTATCTACTGGCGTCGGGTGGACAGGGACGGGTAGCAGAAGAGGGCCTAGTCACTGGTAGGCGGGATTCCAGAGTGGAAGTAGATCATATCCAAGGGATGGGTCAGAGGTGGTGGTAGTAGTAGTAGCCGTGAAGAAGGTCTTGTAGATGTCCTCTGTAGCAAGATTCCATGATGCTGCAGTGTCTGACAAGTTGTACATTAATGGTATACAATACCGACAATACTATGCAACATCATGGAATCTTGGTTCAGAGGAAATCTACGTAACCTTCTTCACGGCTACTAATACTACTACTACTGCCACTACCTCTGACCCATCCCTTGTGTATCACCTACATCCACTGGGGAATCCTGCTCGGCTCTTACACTGAGGTCCGGAGTTCGAATCTCCGGTATGGGTGAAAAAGATTAGGACGTGTTTCAATAAGACACCTGCTGTCCCTGTTCACCCATAAATATAAAATGGGTACCTGGGTGCTAGTCGAGTTGTGTGGATCGCATCCTGGAACAAAACTGACCTAATTTGATATATTATTATATTTCCAGTGACTGCCCTCGTTTGCTACCGGTCCCTTTCCACCTCACGCCAGGATATAAGCGCCAGCCTTTTTGCTTGTGCTCCAGAATCTTCACGACTATGGTGCTCTTCACAACAACTCCAAGGCTGAGGGACTGATTATCTCATCTTTTGTATATAATTCTTGTCTTTCAAATCTTCTCCTTGAATTTGCATTGATAAAGCCACTGGATGGAGAAACGTCTACAATAAAGATACCCAGATGTTACACGTCTCTAAATTTTCAGTGTATGCTGCACAATGTACCTTGCTGCACAATGTACTTTGCTGCATAATGTATGTTGCTGAACAATGCAGATAAATCACTGATTTCCTTTCCTCAGCATTTAACAGCTAAAAATATTTTCTCCCTCTTCCCAGTATCTCCACCTCTCTATCTTACACATCTCTCTCTTGTTTCTAACTGCCAAGGTTATTTGTCCCCTAGTCTTTCTCGTCCTATTAATCTTCCTCCAAAACCGTTTCTTATTCTTGGCAAATTTGCTGATGAAGTCTCTTTCAATGGATCTCCTTTAGCATTCCCTGGCAACTGAGTTACTTGATTCATTTCTGTACGTAATTCAGCTAGAAGGCCCCGTATTATCACTTCTGGTACTGCAAACTTACCTACTTTGACCTCAGTAACATTCTCCTAAGCATTTAGGACCTGGTTCAAAACTCCCTAAACATTTGCTTAACTGCGAAAATCTCTCTCCTCTACACACCTCTTACCTGAAGGTGCCTCAACACTTCGTATAACCCACTTCTCATTGTCAAACTTTATTCTGATCCGCGTGACTCTTGAATTTAAACATATATACGACCTCTACTTACCATAGATCGTTTTATATTGTTGCAACTCTAGCTCTAGTTCTCTCAGAAATACGCGACGTAACCCTATTTACTCCTTGCCTTTGAAATTCTCCGACAGCTTTTAAATTTACTTCGCTTAATACTCGCACATCGAACTTCTTTTCATTCGTAAAATTAAAAACATTTGTTTTATATAAACTATAGTCACGCACATTCTAATAACCCAACATTAAGTATAAAAATAATAGCATATACGCGCGTACTCACCTAGTTGTAGCTGAAGGGGTCGATTCACAGCTCCTGGCCCCTCCTCTTCACTGCCCCCACTACAAGAAATACTTCGTAACATCCCTGTGATTAATATGAGTCTTCAACTTACAACTGTGACCCCTTGTTGCTGTGTCCCATCACTGGAGCATCCTGTCTCTATCCACCCTGTCGATTCCTCTCAGCATTTTACGTGTCGTTATCATATCCCTTCAATCTCTCCTAACCTTCAGTGTCGTCAGGTCGATTTCCCTTAACCTCTCCTCGTAGGACATGCCCCTTAGCTCCGGGACTAGTCTTGCTGCAAACCTTTACACTTTCTCTAGTTTCCTTGCGTGCTTGGCTAGGTGTGGGTTCCAGACTATTACAACCTAGGATTTCAAAGGCCTGTTATCCCAGGTGTAATGGGAGCAAAAGAAACACAGCAGAAAAAGTTTAGACTTATATTATCCTTCACCAATTTAGAACAGCAATATGTACACTATGTACAGTAATAAGTATAGTGCACGTCACGGTAAGCAAGGCAGAAATAGAAGCCACAAGATAGCAGACCGTGCTCAACCAGCTCTAGAATGGGAATGACAAGGGCAGACAGGAGAGCGGTATCCACATAACCTCTGCGATTGCCAATCCCACCTTCTTATTGGCTAGAACCTGGTCACTAGTTGAACGATGGGGCCCCATCACCAACTCTTAGCAACCTGGTTCGCTGGTTGGGGGAGATAGCCTGTAAATGAGGGTGTGTCCATGCGCCGAATAAAGGTTACGTACTCTTTGCATGCCACACAGACTTGTGCTGCATACTCCAATATGGGCCTAATGTACATGCTGTACAGGGTCCTGAACGATTCCTTATTGAGATGTCGGAATGCTGTTCTTAGGTTTGCTAGGCGCTCATATGCTGCAGCAGTTACTTGGTTGATGTGCGCCTTAAGATGTGCCTGGTGTTATACTCACCCAAGATCCTTTTTCTTGAGTGTGGTTTGTAGTCCCTGGCGCCCTAGACTGTACTCAGTTTCCGGTCTTCTTTGCCCTTCCCCAACCTTCATGACTTTGCACTTGGGTGGGTTGAACTAAATCAGCTAGTTGCTGGACCAGGCCTGCAGCCTTTTCAGATCCCTTTGTAGTTCTGCCTGGTCCTCGTCTGATTAAATTCTTCTCGTCAGCTTCACATCATCTGCAAACAGGGACACTTCTGCGTCTGTTCCTTCCGTTTTGTCGTTCACAAATGCCAGAAAAAGCACCGGCCCTAGGACTGACCCCTATGCAACTCCACTCGTCAAAGACGCCCGCTCTGACACCTCGCCATATACCATGACTCGCTGTTGTCTTCCTGATAGGTATTCCTTGATCCATTGCAGAGCCTTCCCTATTGCCCCTGCCTGGTCCTCCAGCTTTTTCATTAATATCTTGTGTGGAATTGTGTCAAACGCCTTCTTATAGTCCAAGAAAATGCAATCTACCCGCCCCTCTCTTCTTTTACTGCTGTCACCCTGTCATATAACTCTAGCAGGTTTGTGACACAGGATTTCCTGTCCCTGAAGCCGTGCTAACTGTTATTGATTAGCTCATTCCTTTCTAGGTACTCTACCACTTTTCTGATAATCTTCATGACTTTGCATACTGTACATATCAGTGATACTGGTCTGTAGTTTAATGCTTCGTGTCTGTCTCCTTTTTGAAAAATTAGGACTACATTTGCTGTCTTCCCACCTCAGGTAGTCACCCTGTTTCGATAGATGTGCTGAAGATTGTTGTTAGTGGTACACACAGCGCCTCTGCTCCCTCTCTTAGGACCCACGGAGAGATGTTATCCGGCTCCATCGTCTTTGAGGTATCTAGTTCGCTTACCAGTCCCTTCTGTCACCTCTGTGAATGCTTCTTTGAATCTCATACTTCGCAGTCGATTCTTGTGATCTCTCCTTCCTTCCTCATCATGATTACCTGATCCTTGACTGTTGCTTGCCTCCTGATGTGGCTGTACAACAGTTTTGCGTCAGATTGGATTTTGCTGCTGTCATTTTCGTATTGTCGTTGGGCCTCCCTTCATACGTGTGCATATTCACATCTGTCTCTACAACTGCTCTCCTTATTATGACTCAGGAAATCGTAATGACACGATTGCAAACAAACCATAGTTTTGAGACTCTCTGATCGCGGGTTCTATCCCCGCCCGTGGTATGGTTTGTTTGCAATCGTGTCATTACGATTTCGTGAGTCATGTTGACGGCTTTGAGGGGATTGAGCTAAGTTCATCACGGCCACGCAGCTGGAGATTCGTCTGTAAAAACTTGCATTTGTGGTCACAGTGGTGCCTATGCTAATCTTCCTATGGTGTAGAAATATACCTAGTTGGACGAATCTTATTGTGGCTAGCTGGTCCAGTGGCTAACGCGACGGTCTGGAGTTTTGAGACTCTCTGATCGCGGGTTCTGTCCCCGACCGTGATATGGTTTGCTTTCCTTATTCTCCTGGATTCTTTGCCTTCTATACTTCTTCCATTCTCTAGCACACTTGGTTACACCTATGGGTGAACCAAGAACTCATCCTGGCTTTCTCGTTATTTCTGTTACCCTTGGGTACAAACCTCTCAGCTTCCTTGCATATAGCTGTGACATATTCCATCATCTCGCTTACTGACTTCCCTGCCATTTCTGTGTCCCACTGAACCCCATGCAGGAAATTCTTCATGCCTGTGTAGTCCCCTCTCTTGTCGTCTGTCTTCATTCATCCTGCCCTTCCTGCTTCCCTCTCTACTTGTAACTCTACTATGTATTTGAAGCTCAGAACCACGTGGTCAGTGACCCTGAGGGATCTTTCGTATGTGATGTCTTCAATATCTGTGCTACTCAAGGTGAATACTAGGTCCAATCTTGCTGGTTTATCCTCTCCTCTCCTCTCTCTCTGGTACTGTCCCTTGTTGGTACATAAGGTTTTCCGGTACCACCTCCATCATCTTAGCCCTCCACGTTTCTGGGCCCCCATGTGGCTCCATGTTCTCCCAGTCGATTTCCTTGTGATTGAAGGCATCCATAATCAGCAGCTTTGCCCTGCATGCATGAGTCCTTCTGGCCACCTCAGCCAGTGTGCTAACCATCGCGCTACTCTCATCGTACTCTTGCCTTGGCCTCCTGCTGTACTGTGGTGGACTATACATCAATGCAATTACCACCTTGGGACCTCCAGATTGAAGTGTTCCTATTATGTAGTCTCTTGCTTCTCCTCTGCCGCCTCTCTCCAGCTCATCAAAATCCCAATGATTTTTGATGAGCAGTACCACTCCTGCACCCCATCTGTTCCCTCTCTTTCCTCAGGTTCTGATATCCCGTTGGAAAGATGGCATCTGTTATCATACCTGTGAGCTTGGTTTCTGTGAGAGCTATGATGTCCGGTGATGCCTCTTTGACACTCTCATGTCACTTCTTCCACTTATTCATTATTCCATCATCGTTGGTATACCCTACCTTCAGTTTCCTCCAACAGTGTGGTCTGGGGGGGTCTGTGAGGGTGGGGGACAAGGCAGGGTGCTGTGGGAGTCTACAGCATAGTGTTGGGGTGGGGCTGTAAGTATGGATTGTGGTTGTGTTGGTATAGCATGTTTGGTTTGGGGTTCTGGGGGTGGTTCTGTGTGTCCTTGTGCTTGTTGCTCTGCCCTGCTCTGGTTGTCCTCAGCTTACTCTGTCCTTACACAAATAACCCGCACATAAAAGAGAGAAGCTTACTTAGACGTTTCGGTCCGACTTGGACCATTGACATAGTCACACAAACAGCGGTGGAGCAATGGTCCAAGTCGGACCGAAACGTCGTCGTAAGCTTCTCTCTTTTATGTGCGGGTTATTTGTGTATCGTTCCAGTCACGGTATTGTGCCTTTTTTGTTATTTACTCTGTCCTTGTCTTTCTTCATAGCCACTTTCGTTTGTGCGTCTTCTCCCTCAGCTGTTGTCATTCTGTTCTTCTGTCTCGGTCTAGGAACACCCTCTTCTGTGATTCCTTCAGCTGTGGTTTCTCCTGCAGAATCCTGTTCTGCACCGTTTCTGTCTTGAAAATTATTTTGACATGCCAGTTTCTTCCCCTTCAAGTACCCCCTCCCCCTCCATTCTCTGAAATTTTACTACCTCAGTCATGTCCTCCTTGCCTGTTTCATTGATGATATTTTCAATCTCCTGTTTTTCTTCATGGCATCTTTCATAGTGTGTCCTCCCCTTGCTCTCCTGAAGCCCATGAATAAACACTGAATTCTCTCTCTCCTCTTCCCATTGCCTTTCCCTCTGTCTCTCTGGGTCCCATTTGTACATGGCCATTGTCTCCCTTATTTTTTTCCTGTAACTCTTGGTGTCATGGTCCTCCCTCTGCATGGGACCTACCCCCCTCTCCACTTCCCCCCTCCCTTACTGTTTGAGAATGTGTGTGTGTGTGCTCAAAGTTGTTCTTTGTCTCTAGACTCGACGTACTTTAGCAGAGATTGACTAAATATCCTCAAATCTATTTTCTTGACCATCAAGGCAATCAAAAGAGCTTGTTTGAAGAATGTGACGAACCATTTGCCAAATAATATACAAAGAGACAAAATAATGACCCTACCTGGGGATCATCAGCAGATCCTCCATGGAAGTCATAAATCTCCTTAATACTGAATCTAAGTTCAGCTTAACCAAATCCCCAACCACGATGATGCATGGATGCCACACGAAATAGGTCAGAAGCTTTAGCTTGGGACCTGGGTTGACTTAGTGTCGATACGACACACAACCCCAACAAAACGTCAAAAATCACTAACTCTGAACATTGCTCTGTGAACAGAGTTACAAGATGTATGTTTCGACTCACCAACGAAATCGTACTCTGTTTTTGATAGTCTAAATAGTGAACAATCAGACAGAGAGAGAGGGATGCTTCCCGGACCAGGAGCAGATGGAGAGAGCAGTGCTTGTCGAGTGATGACCAGCTATGGAGATTTCTCAAATACAGGCCTCACATCAGGTGATATCACTTGACTTGCCTGTGGTACTGTAGAGACGCCGGCAGGTAAACAAGCTGATAGTTAGGTAAGCAGTTTACCAATGAGTACAGCCAACCACAACTCTCGAACAGTGAGCACAGTGAAGTGTAAATGTTACATCCTACCTAATGATATACCTACCTTTGATATACCTTTGAAAAATTTCGGGAGTTTCTCTACTCTCTGAGCCCAGCCATGGGCAAAGCTCATCTGGTTCCTGCCTGGTCAACCAGGCTGTTGCTGCTGGAGGCCTGCTGCCCCACATATCCATCACAACCTGGTTGATCTGGCACCTGGTGAAGAAACTTGTCCAATTTCCTTCTGAAGGCTTCTACACCTGTTCCAGCCATGTTTCTGATATCTTCTTCTGGTAAGATCCTAACAATGTGAGCTTAGGTATGTATACACGTATACATGCACATGTGTAGTATATACTCATATAACTAGTAGTACAAGCTTTACCTGTCACCATGTGTGTGTTTATGAGAAAGAAAAGAGGCCAACATTCTTAACAAAATGCGTAGTATTTAATAAGTTTCGTTCTCACATTCACATGGCAGAATCCAGTATCTTCCCTTGCAGATGTTTAACAACCTACCACCTGTTTTATTCTCTGTAATCTCTAGCCAGTGATAATGTGCGAGTGTGGTGAAAGTGTTGAATGATGAAAGTATTTTCTTTTTGGGGATTTTCTTTCTTTTTTGGGTCACCCTGCCTCGGTGGGAGACGGCCGACTTGTTGAAAAAAAAAAAAAAAAAAAAATCTCTAGCCTCGTGACAATTTTACCTATTCTTTCTTTGGGTGTCCTCTGATTCCATAAAATCTTTCTACAGGCAGCTGCGGTGGTATTGGTTCCTCCCTCAGGCCTTACATGGTACTAACATACTACCAGGCTTCTATACAGTCTTTCATAATGTCAACCGGAAGCACTCACCATCTAGATCACACTACCGTAATCCGCCCCCCCCCCCCTCTCTCTCTCTCTCACTCTTTCATTCTCACAGTCTTTCTCATTCTCACATTTTCTCATTCTCTCACTTTTGTATGGTCAATTACTTTTATTGCCTTGCCAATGGCTGTAATTGCCTTTTCACTGTTTTACTCTCACAAATGAATGCAGAGGCATTCAGCTCACCATTTATATCGTGCTAAAACTACGTAGCTCCCTGGTTTACTCTGCTCATAGTCTATACTGTTGTTGTTTATTTGTCAAGTAAATTCAACTGGAGCAGATCTTAAACAAGAGAGGATCCACTTAATGACGCATTAAGAGCCTCTTAAAATCTGTGTAAATGCTTTCATAGTTGTGGTACAGCACTCGCCCCTCCTCCGTTACACCAATGTGCGGTGCTCACACGAACTATGTCGGCGCAATAATATATAAATAACCCGCACGTAGGAGAGAGAGAAGCTGATGATGATTATATTCGGTAACTATGTAATCATATTCTTTTCGTTTTTTAATTGTTTTGAGTGTTTGGAGAGGGAACGTAGGGGATGTTATGGTGAGGATGGATATGTAATAAGGTTGGGTATCAAGGCAGAAGCACGAGGTGGTTCGTGGTGCAAAGGTGCTGGTAGTAGTGTGTGATTACCTTTGTGTTTGTGTGTGTGACTCCGTGTGACCCCCATGTGACCGTGCGTGCCCGTGGGTGCGTGCGCGCATGCTTAATACCCTCACCATTTATAAAACACTTAAATAATTCAGCCGAAACACTAAAACTGATTGGTTTACACTTTACGGCAATAATTTAATAGAGGAGCTCAGGGGTCCAGCCTGTGTGTTTGCTAACCAGCGAGTACACCGCTAAATCTTACTGAATATTACCAGGTGAAATTGTGAGAAGAAATATTGCTGGATATATAAGTATTGTTCCATTGTGTATTTAGTTAACGTACTTTAAATGTATCTCTTCTGAAACTCGCCGGTCTCTGTCTCTGTCTGTCTGTCTCTGTCTCTCTCTCTCTCTCTCTCTCTCTCTCTCTCTCTCTCTCTCTCTCTCTCTCTCTCTCTCTCTCTCTCTCTCTCTCTCTCTCTCTCTCTCTCTCTCTGTTAAACTTGGACTGGTTGGCACACTGGAAGATAAACATCACAACTGATGACAGCTGCTCAGTAGTTTCCATATAATCTTAAGCATAAGTATTAAACTTTATAAATGGTTCACAAAAGCCAACAAGTGTTATTTAAATGGTTATAAAAACATTTAGAAAATGTTAAAATGTTTTGGAAAAATTTAACTAAGGCATTAAAGCAGAAGGACCTTGAGTGGTACTCGTAAGTAACGACCGGAATTTGCTGTACTAAACAATGTCTGTCTAGAGAAATTCCAAGAACAATACACCAAAGTTAATACTGATGTTCTGTAATGTACTTGGTTAACATCACTTTAAATATGCTGTTCACCAAAGCTGGTATCACCATGAGGATTCAGGTCTCATGAAGAAAAATTCAAAGCCATTAACTTGTTCCATCTTAGCAAACAGAAACCGTAAGCTCATTTTGTTTCATACCTTTAAAGACACTGTATTTGACACACTCAGATATGAACTGTGTGAAGTTCAGAGAAAGTCAATAACCCAAGACAATTGAATGAAACTTCGAGGTAAAGGATGCAGCACAAACGTGGGTACTTTTGGGGGGGCCATAGATTCTTAGGTCATGTTAACTGTAACTTTAAAACCATTACTTACCTAATGGAGAGGCACTTTCCAAATATTTATTTCATCTAGATCAGGGGTTCCCCAACTGGGGTACGGGTTTCCCTAGTGGTATCCCAAGGGATTTTTAGGGGGTACGCCAGTAAGTTAGTTTGCGTTATTATCATAAATGATTTTCTTAATTGTTTATATTAATCATTTAAGAGATGAACGTAAAGTTCCCCAATACTGAGACAACCTGGTATAGCACAGAAATACATATCTGTGCTATACTTAAAAGCACATTACTGAAAAAAATGCATTATATCAGTGGTCTGTGAGTCAGACTTCAGCAGCATAATAGCGCCGCTCTGCCTAACTGAGCGAGTGAGCTGAATTACTTAATTCAAATGGCTAGAGACAGTCTTAGCCATTATTCAAAAGCTCTCACTGACAGGAATTACCAGTTCAAATTAGCGTGCCTTAGCTTATCTCACTCCCGCCTTCATTATACCTACCTTCAATCCTTCATTATTCCTGCCTTCACTCCCTCCTTTACATCTTTCACTCCATCATTATTCTTACCATTACTCTCTCCTTATACTTGCTCTCACTCCTTCCATTATTATACCTACACTGACTGTGTTATTATTCCTATTTTCACCACTATATTATTCCGACATTTCATTAATGCCCCTCTTATTCCTTCCTTCATTATACATGTCATCACTCCTTTCATTAAACCTACCCTTACGTCTTCACTGTACCTCTACCTTCATCTTTTCCACCATCCTTCCCTCCTTTACCCTCAGCATCCATTCCTCCATCCCAGCCTCTGTGCCCACCCTCCCCACCCAGCGCACCCACCCACCCAACATGGTGGATCGCTTCCATCACCAGTTTCTCTCCCCGTGCAATTACATGTTGACAATGGTTGTGTGATAGTCATGACAGTAGCTGTGTGTAATTATCACCAGGGAATAAAGACAGTCATTACGACAGTCAACCTGTTTTATTGAGCCAGTGTTCGTGTCCCCCCTTAATGTACTTGCCTAGGTGTGGCTCCTATTGTCGAGGCACAGCTCCTCAATATTATTTTCATCGTTTTTGTTGTAATTGTTTTTTTTTTTGGGGGGGGGGCCTTTTTCTTTTGTTTTGTCTATGACGGTTTTATTATTTTTTTGCTTTGTTTATGAAGTTTTCTTATCTGTTTTTGTTTTTGTTTAGTTTTGACTTGTTTTGTTTTGTTTTTGTTGCTTGGAAGGAAGAGTGTTAAACCTGTATGGGTCATATAGTACACCTATTATACCCACTGTCTTCCATCTATTATACCCACTGTCTTCCATCTATTATACCCACTGCCTTCCATCTATTATACCCACTGCCTTCCATCTATTATACCCACCGCCTTCCATCTATTATACCCACTGTCTTCCATCTATTATACCCACTGCCTTCCATCTATTATACCCACTGCCTTCCATCTATTATACCCACCGCCTTCCATCTATTATACCCACTGTCTTCCATCTATTATACCCACTGCCTTCCATCTATTATACCCACCGCCTTCCATCTATTATACCCACCGCCTTCCATCTATTATACCCACTGTCTTCCATCTATTATACCCACTGCCTTCCATCTATTATACCCACTGCCTTCCATCTATTATACCTACTGCCTTCCATCTATTATACCCACTGTCTTCCGTCTATTATACCCACTGTTTTCCATCTATTATACCCACTGCCTTCCATCTATTATACCCACTGCCTTCCATCTATTATACCTACTGCCTTCCATCTATTATACCCACTGCCTTCCATCCATTATATCCACTGTTTTCCATGTATTATACCCACTGCCTTCCATTATACCCACTGCCTTCCATTATACCCACTGCCTTCCATTATACCCACTGCCTTCCATTATACCCACTGCCTTCCATTATACCCACTGCCTTCCATTATACCCACTGCGTTCCATTATACCCACTGCCTTCCATTATACCCACTGCCTTCCATTATACCCACTGCCTTCCGTCTATTATACTCACTGCCTTCCGTCTATTATACCCACTGCCTTCCAACAATTATACCCACTGCCTTCCATCTATTATACCCACTGCCTTCCAACAATTATACCCACTGCCTTCCATCTATTATACCCACTGCCTTCCAACTATTTCCTGGCTGCACGTTGCTACTGTCTTCGTATAGATATTTTCCAGTGGTTCTGACAGTGCTGCTGCTCCTTCCTTCAATATTCCTGGAGACACGTTATCAGGTTACATTGATTTTTATGTATTTCAGTTTTTCATTAATATTTTTCACTTCTTTCCATTATATGACTGTTTCCTAGACCCTGTGCCAGTACATAATTACTTCATCAGGGATCTGCACGATCATAGGATAAGATGAGATTTGTCGGGATTTTAAACCAGGAGGGTTGTCCACCCAGGATAATCCAAGAAAGTCAGTCCGTCATCTAGATCTGGCTTATTTACATTGAGGGGTCCTTCACTCTTGTCCCCCAGGATGCGACCCTCTCCAGTCGACTAACATCCAGGTACCTACTTACTGTTATGCAGTTAGGTGAACAGTGACAGTAGGTGTAAGGAAACATGCCCAACATTCCTACTCGGCCGGGGATCCAACCACAGACACTCACTGTGTGAGGCGAGAACGTTGCTTGAAGACCCCAGAAAGCTCTCCTCCCTTTAATTATATCATTTAATCTATTATGGTCTTCTCATATTATTTCTCTGCTGCTCGCTCTGGCGTATTCGCCACTCTCTGCCATCATCATTTTTGTTTTTCCAATTTAAGCTCTTGTTTTCATGTGACGTCACACACTCCGTCTCTGTCTTGTTTTCATGTGACGTCACACACTCCGTCTCTGTCTTTCGTACTTCAGTTTTTCTTGTGAATGTCTCTAGAATACTATTTAAGAACATGAGAAAAAAGGAACACTACAACAAGCCTACTGACCCATGCGAAGCAGGTCCATGCCACCCCCCGGCTTAGAACAATGACCCACCTAGTCATGTCACTTCCACTTAAGGAGCACGGCATCAGACCTGGTAGCACAAGCTAGTCAGGTCTAACTCACACCCACTCGTGTATTTATCCAACCTATTTTTAAAATTACACAAGGTCTTAGCCTCTATAACGGTACTCGGGAGTTTGCTCCACTCATCCACAACTCTATTACCAAAGCAGTACTTTCCTATGTTCTTCCTGAATCTGAATTTTTCCAACTTGAAACCATTGCTGCGAGTCCTGTCTTGGCAGGATATTTTCAGCACGCTATTTACATCCCCTTTATTTATTCCTGTTTTCTATCTATACACCTCAATCATATCCCCCCTAATTCTACGCCTTTGTAGAGAGTGCAGATTCAGGGCCCTCAGTCTATCCTCATAGCGAAGATTTCTGATACATGGGATCAGCTTTGTCATCCTCCTCTTTACAGTTCATCAGGACCTGGGGATTTGTAAAGTTTTAATTTCTCTATTTGTCTGAGGACCATGTCACTAGTTACCCCAATTATGCATAGTTTATTATCGTCCTGTTCTACTTAATTTATTATTTCTGGAAATTCGTTAGTATCTTCCTGAGTAAAAACTGAGAGGAAGTAAGTGTTGAAAATTTCACACATATCCTTATGGCTGTCAATGATCTGACCTGAGTTACTCTTAAATGGGCCTATCTTGTCTCTAATCTTACTTCTGTATGCCTGAAAGAACCCTTTGGGTTAGTCTTCGAATCCCTTTTGACTTTAGCCTCATAATCCCTTTTTGTTTTTCTCTCTAATTGAATATATTGATTTCTTAACTGCCCATCCCTCTTTTGATACACCTATATATGCGTCTCTGTTGACCATTTGGGATCATTTTTGTTAGATCTAATTTCCATCCTCGGACCAAAAGTTGTCTGGGCAGCTAGAACTATGCTCTGAAAAAGTCATATTGGCATCCAAGATCACCTACCTGACCCATAGTCTGGACATCCCAATTTAGCCCACCCAGGTATTCTTTTAAGTCCCATGAAGTCAGCCAAGCGAAAGTCAGGGACAGAGACTTGATTGCAGTTTACTGTGTAATTCCATGATATATTGAAACTGTGATTTGTGATCACTTTCCCCAAGCTCATCATTAACCTCAAGATTATTAATTAGTGACTCTGTTGGCAAGAACCAAGTCAAGCAGATTGTTTCCTCTAATTGGTTCTGTCACAACCTGTTCTAAAACGTAGTCTTGAACAGTATCAAGAAGGTCACTAGACTCAAGATTTCCTATCAAATTGTTCCAATCAATTTGTCTAAAGTTAAAGTCCCCCATTAACACAACATTTTCATATCTAGATGCCTTATGAATTTCGTCCCATAACAGCTTACTGCACTCCCTATCAAGGTTTGGGGTCCTATATATCACACCTCAAATTAATTTTTCATGTTTGCCATAGAATTTGTCCCAGTTATCAATGAATGGGATTGTAAGTTCCTTGCAGTACTTTTCGTTAACGCTGTAATTCGTTAAAAAGCGTGTGCGCGCTTGTGTGTGCTTGTGTGTGTGCTTGCGTGTGTGTGCTTGCGTGTGTGTTTCTGCTTTTGCGTGCGTGCGCGCTCGTGTGTGCACACCTAGTCACCTAGGTGTGGTTAATTAGGGGTCGAGTCTGGCCTGGAGGTTCTGGAGTTGTCTGGTTTCCTTCTAGCCTCGTGGGTATTGTCATACTCATTAAAATTATGTATGACTTGTGCCTCCACTACTACTTCGTCCAGGTCATTCCACTCCTTTACACTGAAAAGTTACCGACATCCCTGTGACTAATCATTGCCATTAAATTCCTACTGTGTCCTCGTGTACCCGTTGTTTGCCTCACAGATGATATATACCCGACTACCCTATCAAGTCCTTATATATTTCCGGTCCTTCCTATCCTCTAATGTGGTGAGGTTCAGTTCCTTTAGTCTCTCCTCATAGCTCATTTTTCTCTCCTCTGGTTCCAGCATCACTGCAGACCTACGCACTTTCTTAAGTTTGCTTATATAACCTATCACAGGAGTCGACAAACTTCAGCTCATCAACACCTTCTTGAAGTTTCAGATTGTTCATCGACACCCACACCTTTAATATATGAAAACAGTCTAATAGTAATATTTCTAATAGTACTACGAATAATAATGATAATAATTAATAATTATAATTTCATAAAACATAGATAATATTTAAATTATGAAAAATGTTAGGTTCAACATGCCATTTTTTTACTGAAATTGTTGATATCAATAATGGGAAGGATCCATGTGATAACCGTAAACAAGGTCACTGATATTTGGTTGGAGATTGATGAGTTCTAGTCGCAAGTCTTAACGCTCTGCCAGGTTCATTCTTTTCTTCTCATCAGTTAGAATTGCATTTGCATGGCTGAAACCAGCTTCAGCCATGTGCGAACTTAAGAAAGCAAGTAAAAATGGCTCAACCACAGCACAAAGCCGGGGGATTTAGAAACAGTATTTACACTGCTCCAATAGTCACTTAAGCTTATACTTGTGAACAATGCTTTTGCTTCGAAATCCATGGTCATATCAACGAGTTCTTCCTGCAAATGAGAGTCAATATCTGCGTTTTGTATTTCCAAATCAAATGGTGTAAGAATCCAGTCAAACACGTGCAATGTATTTTGAAAGTCTTCCCTTAATCTGTCAAGGTGTGTTGTGTATATCTTCAGGTCACTATCTGAAATGTTTCCATTTTCTTCCAACTGCAGTAAATTTTAAAAATACTGAAAATTTCTTCGTGCCAGTAATGCTTTAAGTAGGCCTATTTTAACTTGGAAGTCTACTAGAATTGTCTGATACAGGAGAGATGAAAGACGAGGAGGGTGGAAGGTCATAGATAAACAACGCAAAGCAGGTCCCCAGACATTTACTAACCCCATTTATCGACTCCCTTGGATTAGCCCTTTCGACCCTTAGGGTTCGATATTGACCACCTTGGGGAACCTTACTCTGTCAGGTGTGGGTTTAATTCTGGTGCTGCATACTTTACGATGGGTTGGAATATCTTGTATGATCCTCTGTTGAGAGAATCATTCACATGTCGTGAATGATCCTCTGTTGACATTCCTTCAGGGGATATTCGGTTGATGTGCGCCACTATGTGATTGGTAATGTGCTGAACCTTAAATATATCTGAGTGAGGTTTGCAACCACCTCAGTTTCCAGTCTTCTCTCCCCTTGCCCAATTTTAACTGCATTGTATGTGCTGGGTTAGAATGTTAATACTTTTCTGACCAATCTTACAGTTTGTCAAAGTTCAGTTGTAGTCTTTTTTTTTGTCATCTAAACTGTTTATTTTTTTCATTAATTTTACCTCAACTGCGAACAGACACACAACAGACTACCTTATCCAGCATGTCGTTCTCATAACCTAGAAACAGTACCGGTTCCAGTACCTATCCTTGTGGAATATCCTTCCAGGCATTGTCTCGGGCTCCTTCCCTTTGGGTATATTTTGATGCACTGTAGTGTCTCCCTTGTTATTTCTGTCTGCTCCTCAACTTCATCCCTCAGTCACTTGTATTGCACAAAGTTCAGTGATTTTTTAATAGTCCAAGACAATGCTGTATACTTATTATCTCTCCTACCTTGCATCTGTTACCTTATCAAGGAGCTCCAGTAGGTTTGTCAGCCATGATTTAGCATCTCAAAGAACGTTGAGATGCTTAATCACGTCTTTCCATTACCTTGTACAGTATATATTTCAACGTTACCGGACTGTAATTTAACGTTATCTGCCTTTCAACTTCCTAAAATATTGGGTCTGTGTGATTACTCATTCTAGTTGATGTGTAGATAGTAGCTAGTAACTCGTATAGTTGTGCTCCCTACCGCAGAACCCATGGTGATGAATTATCTGGTTTCGTCACCTTTAATATGTCTAGCTCTGTTGGTTCTTCACCTCTTTACCTGCTGTGTGTTCAATATCCATTGATGTACCTTTTTCTTGGACTCTTAATGTTGTCCATGTTTTCATGAACAGCAGTATAAGTTTTCATTGTTCGTAAACAGTTTTCTTACCCCTCTTGATCTTGTACCATCTTCCTCCTCATGTGACTGTGTAGCAGTTTCGGTTCAAATTTGGCTTACGCTGCTGTCATTTTGAAGCTGTCGTTGAGCCTCTCTTCTCACTTGTCATTGTGTGGCAGTTTTGCTGCACTGTTTTCCGTCGGCTTTCTCTTGCTATAATCCTCGCTCCCTATATACCCGTGTTTTTTTAAAGTGTGTATGGGGACGTGCGCATTTGTTTCAATATGCAGGTACTACATTCACATTTGCAGATGTAGGTATTTAAGTCTCGTTTACTGTTTACATCACTGGTCAAAGACAAATGTTCCTGTTGCAGTATCTAACAGATGTGATGAATAGTTTTTCTAAACAAATGTCCTGTCTTGGTGCCCAGCTACCCAGACTGCCCTCCAACTTCCAGAGTGTTCTGCGGAAAACACTCGTTCTGACATATTACCATATGCCCCGCGCTGCCACACACAAACCAACCGCTTAATTAACTTAATTAAAATCACCTAATTGCAAGTAAATATAATATACCTTGACCCAACCAAAGGGAATATAATCCAACCAAGTCTGAGCAAGAACACGGTATTTTAAGTTTCCATCGAACTTGAACGCCCTAATTGAAGAACAGTTATCTTAGGTTCGAATCTACTTGTGTCTATACAGAGTCGAACCCTGTGGGTTTACGCTTAGTTGTGATTATAATAGTAATGATAGTCAATATTATGAACACTACTGGAGCCCTAAGACAGAGCAGCGTAGTACCCATATTAATAATTACACAGGTGTTGAACAGGTATTCAGTGTGACTGTGTCGCTCTGTGTAGAGCTCTGTCAGGTCGTGACTCAACAAAGCTCTCACTGGCAATCACGAAAGCATTATCTTGCAAGACTCTCGAAATCGTAATGCCACAATTGCAAACCACGGTACGGATGGGGTTTGAAGCCATGGCGAATGGGTGGTAAACTCCAGGCCAGTGCGTAAACCACTGGCTTACGCACTGGACCAGAGTTTTACGACTCTCAACTTGGGTTTAAACCCCACCTGTTCCCTTGTTTATTTTTCTGCATCTGTATTTTCTCTTCGCTGTGTCATTATTCTTCCTCATAATATTATAATGAATAGAACTAGTTTGCCTTAGTACTAGTCTTCATGGTACTAGTCTTCATGGTACTAATCTTCATAGTACTAATCTTCATGGTACTAGTCTTCATGGTACTAGTCTTCATGGTACTAATCTTCATAGTACTAGTCTTCATGGTACTAGTCTTCATGGTACTAGTCTTCATGGTACTAATCTTCATAGTACTAGTCTTCATGGTACTAATCTTCATAGTACTAGTCTTCATGGTACTAGTCTTCATAGTACTAGTCTTCATGGTACTAGTCTTCATCTTCATGGTACTAGTCTTTATAGTACTAGTTTTCATGGTACTAGTCTTCATGGTACTAGTCATTCATCTTCATGGTACTAGCATTCATAATACTAGGTACTAGTCTTCATGGTACTAGTCTTCATGGTACTAGCATTCATAATACTAGTCTTCATAGTACTAGTCTTCATGGTACTAGCATTCATAATACTAGTCTTCATAGTACTAGTCTTCATGGTACTAGCATTCATAATACTAGTCTTCATAGTACTAGTCTTCATGGTACTAGTCTTCATGGTACTAGCATTCATAATACTAGTCTTCATAGTACTAGTCTTCATGGTACTAGTCTTCATGGTACTAGCATTCATAATACTAGTCTTCATAGTACTAGTCTTCATGGTACTAGCCTTCATAATACTAGTATTTATAGTACTAGTCTTCATGGTACTAGTCTTCACGGTACTAGTATTCATAGTATTAGTCTTCATGGTACTAGCATTCATAATACTAGTCTTCATGGTACTAGCATTCATAATACTAGTCTTCATGGTACTAGCATTCATAATACTAGTCTTCATGGTACTAGTCTTCATAATACTAGTCTTCATGGTACTAGTCTTCATGGTACTAGTCTTCATAGTGCTAGTCTTCATGGTACTAGTCTTCATAATACTAGTCTTCATAGTACTAGTCTTCATAGTACTAGTCTTCATGGTACTAGTCTTCATAGTACTAGTCTTCATAATACTAGTCTTCATGGTACTAGTCTTCATAGTACTAGTCTTCATGGTACTAGTCTTCATGGTACTAGTCTTCATGGTACTAGTCTTCATGGTACTAGTCTTCATGGTACTAGTCTTCATGGTACTAGTCTTCATAGTACTAGTCTTCATGGTACTAGTCTTCATGGTACTAGTCTTCATGGTACTAGTCTTCATGGTACTAATCTTCATGGTACTAGTCTTCATAGTACTAGTCTTCATGGTACTAGTCTTCATAGTACTAGTCTTCATAGTACTAGTCTTCATGGTACTAGTCTTCATAGTACTAGTCTTCATAGTACTAGTCTTCATAGTACTAGTCTTCATGGTACTAGTCTTCATAGTACTAGTCTTTATAGTACTAGTCTTTATAGTACTAGTCTTCATAGTACTAGTCTTCATGGTACTAGTCTTCATAGTACTAGTCTTCATTGTACTAGTCTTCATGGTACTAGTCTTCATGGTACTTGTCTTCATGGTACTAGTCTTCATAGTACTAGTCTTCATGGTACTAGTCTTCATAGTACTAGTCTTCATAGTACTAGTCTTCATGGTACTAGTCTTCATAGTACTAGTCTTCATAGTACTAGTCTTCATGGTACTAGTCTTCATGGTACTAGCATTCATAATACTAGTCTTCATAGTACTAGTCTTCATAGTACTAGTCTTCATGGTACTAGCATTCATAATACTAGTCTTCATAGTACTAGTCTTCATGGTACTAGCATTCATAATACTAGTCTTCATGGTACTAGCATTCATAATACTAGTCTTCATAATACTAGTCTTCATAGTACTAGTCTTCATGGTACTAGCATTCATAATACTAGTCTTCATGGTACTAGTCTTCATAATACTAGTCTTCATGGTACTAGTCTTCATGGTACTAGTCTTCATAGTGCTAGTCTTCATGGTACTAGTCTTCATAATACTAGTCTTCATAGTACTAGTCTTCATAGTACTAGTCTTCATAGTACTAGTCTTCATGGTACTAGTCTTCATAGTACTAGTCTTCATGGTACTAGTCTTCATAATACTAGTCTTCATGGTACTAGTCTTTATGGTACTAGTCTTCATGGTACTAGTCTTCATGGTACTAGTCTTCATAGTACTAGTCTTCATGGTACTAGTCTTCATGGTACTATTGTTCATAGTACTAGTCTTCATGGTACTAGTCTTCATAATACTAGTCTTCATGGTACTAGTCTTCATGGTACTAGTCTTCATGGTACATGGTACTAGTCTTCATAGTACTAGTCTTCATGGTATAGTATAGTACTAGTCTTCATAGTACTATTCTTCATGGTACTAGTCTTCATGGTATAGTACTAGTCTTTAGTACTAGGGTACTAGTCTTCATGGGACTAGTCTTCATAGTACTAGTCTTCATAGTACTAGTCTTCATGGTACTAGTCTTCATCATAGTAATAGTCTTCATAGTAGGTACTAGTCTTCATGGTACTAGTCTTCATGGTACTAGTCTTCATGGTTCATCTTCATAGTACTAGTCTTCATAGTCTTCACTAGTCTTCATGGTATAGTACTAGTCTTCATAGTACTAGTCTTTATAGTACTAGTCTTTATGGTACTAGTCTTCATGGTACTAGCCTTCATAGTACTAGTCTTCATAGTACTAGTCTTCATGGTACTAGCATTCATAATACTAGTCTTCATGGTACTGATCTTCGTAGTACTATTCTTCATGGTACTAGTCTTCATAGTACTAGTCTTTATAGTACTAGTCTTCATTGTACTAGTCTTCATGGTACTAGTGTTCATAGTACTAGTCTTCATAGTACTAGTCTTTATAGTACTAGTCTTTATGGTACTAGTCTTCATGGTACTAGTCTTCATAGTACTAGTCTTCATAGTACTAGTATTTATAGTACTAGTCTTCATGGTACTAGTCTTCATGGTACTAGTCTTCATGGTACTAATCTTCATAGTACTAGTCTTCATGGTACTAGGCTTCATGGTACTAGTCTTCATGGTACTAGTCTTCATAGTACTAGTCTTCATGGTACTAGTCTTCAAGGTACTAGTCTTCGTAGTACTAGTCTTCATAGTACTAGTCTTCATGGTACTAGTCTTCATAGTACTAGTCTTCGTAGTACTAGTCTTCATAGTACTAGTCTTCATGGTACTAGTCTTCATGGTACTAGTCTTCATGGTACTAGTCTTCGTAGTACTAGTCTTCATAGTACTAGTCTTCATGGTACTAGTCTTCATAGTACTAGTCTTCGTAGTACTAGTCTTCATAGTACTAGTCTTCATAGTACTAGTCTTCATGGTACTAGTCTTCATGGTACTAGTCTTCGTAGTACTAGTCTTCATAGTACTAGTCTTCATGGTACTAGTCTTCATGGTACTAGTCTTCGTAGTACTAGTCTTCATAGTACTAGTCTTCATAGTACTAGTCTTCATAGTACTAGTCTTCATGGTACTAGTCTTCATCATAGTAATAGTCTTCATCAACACCACCACCACCATCACCACCACCACCATCACCCCCACCACCATCACCACCACCATCACCATTACCACCATCACCACCACCACCATCACCACCACCATCACCACCACCATCACCACCATCATCACCATCATCACCATCACCAACATCACCACCATCACCACCACCACCACCACCATCACCACCACCATCACCACCACCATCACCACCATCACCACCACCATCACCACCACCATCACCACCACCATCACCACCACCATCACCACCACCACCATCACCACCACCATCACCACCACCATCACCACCATCACCACCATCACCACCACCATCACCACCACCACCACCATCACCACCACCATCACCACCACCATCACCACCACCATCACCACCACCATCACCACCACCATCACCACCATCACCACCACCATCACCACCATCACCACCACCATCACCACCACCACCACCACCACCACCACCACCACCATCACCACCATCACCATCACCACCACCATCACCACCACCATCACCACCACCACCATCACCACCATCACCACCACCACCATCACCACCATCACCACCATCACCACCACCACCATCACCACCACCATCACCACCATCACCACCACCATCACCACCACCATCACCACCATCACCATCATCACCATCACCAACATCACCACCATCACCACCACCACCACCATCACCACCACCATCACCACCACCATCACCACCACCATCACCACTATCACCACCACCATCACCACCACCACCACCACCACCACCACCACCATCACCATCACCACCACCATCACCACCACCATCACCACCACCATCACCACCACCATCACCACCACCATCACCACCACCATCACCACCACCATCACCACCACCATCACCACCACCACCATCACCACCACCATCACCACCACCATCACCACCATCACCACCACCATCACCACCACCACCACCATCACCTCCACCATCACCACCACCATCACCACCACCATCATCACCATCACCACCAACATCACCACCACCACCACCACCATCACCACCACCACCACCATCACCACCACCACCACCACCACCATCACCACCATCACCATCACCATCACCACCACCACCATCACCACCATCACCACCACCACCATCACCCCCACCACCATCACCACCACCATCACCACCACCACCATCACCACCACCACCACCACCACCACCACCATCACCACCACCATCACCATCACCACCATCATCACCATCAACATCACCACCATCACCACCACCACCATCACCACCACCACCATCACCACCACCATCACCACCACCACCATCACCACCACCACCATCACCACCACCATCACCACCACCACCATCACCACCACCATCACCACCACCACCATCACCACCACCATCACCACCACCACCATCACCACCACCACCACCACCACCACCACCATCACCACCACCATCACCACCACCATCACCACCACCATCACCACCACCATCACCACCATCACCACCAACACCACCATCATCACCATCACCAACATCACCACCATCACCACCACCACCATCACCACCACCATCACCACCACCACCATCACCACCACCATCACCACCACCACCATCACCACCACCACCATCACCACCACCACCATCACCACCACCATCACCACCACCATCATCACCACCATCATCACCATCACCAACATCACCACCATCACCACCACCACCACCACCATCACCACCACCATCACCACCACCATCATCACCACCATCATCACCACCATCACCACCTGCACCACCATCGCTACCACCACCACCACCATCACCACCACCATCGCCACCACCACCACCACCACCATCACAACCACCATCACAACCACCATCACAACCACCATCACCACCACCACCATCACCACCAACATCACCACCACCACCACCATCACCACCACCACCATCACCACCACCACCATCACCACCACCACCATCACCACCACCATCACCACCACCATCATCACCAAGATCACTACCAACATCACCACCATCACCATCACCAACATCACCACCATCACCACAACCACCACCACCATCACCACCACCATCACCACCACCATCACCAACATCACCACCATCATCACCATCACCAACATCACCACCATCATCATCACCATCACCAACATCACCAACATCACCACCACCATCACCACCATCACCATCACCACCATCACCACCACCACCATCACCACCACCACCACCATCACCACCACCACCACCATCACCACCACCATCACCACCACCATCACCACCACCATCATCACCACCATCACCACCTGCACCACCATCGCTACCACCACCACCACCATTACAACCACCATCACAACCACCATCACCACCACCACCATCACCACCACCATCACCACCACCATCACAACCACCATCACCACCACCATCACCACCACCACCATCACCACCAACATCACCACCACCATCACCATCACCACCAACATCACCACCACCATCACCAACACCACCACCACCATCATCACCATCACCATCACCATCACCACCACCATCACCATCACCACCACCATCACCACCACCATCACCATCACCACCATCACCATCACCACCATCATCACCATCACCACCACCATCACCATCCCCACCATCACCACTACCATCACTCACCATCACCACTATCACCATCACCACCACCACCACCACCACCACCAACAACCACCACCCCACCACCACCATCTCCCCACCCCACTACCATAACCACCCCACCATCAGCATCCCCACCATCACCACTACCATCACTCACCATCACCACTATCACCATCACCACCACCACCACTACCACCAACACCCCGACCACCACCACTAACACCAACACCCCGACCACCACCACTACCACCAAAACCCCGACCACCACCACTACCACCAACACCCCGAGCACCACCACCACCCCGACCAACACCACCATCAGCCCAACCACCATCAAGCCATCCACCACCACCACTACCATGAACCCAACCACCACCACCACTACCATCAACCCAACCACCACCACCAAGCCAACCACCACCAATTCCAACAAAATCTGGGCTGGGGACCAGCAATGTGTACAGGAGTGGAGCACATGATTGGACTCCCATGCTGAAATCAATACGAGACATGAACACTGTGGGAGACATCTCGCTGTGTGTGTGTGTGTGTGTGAGAGAGAGAGAGAGAGAGAGAGAGAGTGAGAGAGAGAGTGAGAGAGAGAGAGAGAGAGGGTGGGGGAGGGAGAGATGAGATATAGGGAGAGACGAGGAAACGCGAGAGAGATAATAGAGATAGAGGTGTGATGAGGGAGTAGGAAACAAGGAGAGGTGAGGTGGAGGGTAGAAGGAGGGAAGTAGGAAGAATGAGGGAAGCAAAAGTAATAATCAAAGAATGTATAGAGAAGGAAAGAGAGTGAGTGGTAGATAGTAATAGAGAATGAGGTTGAAAAAGAAAGTAAATAATGGTGAAAGTGATGGAGAGAAAGGGAAGCGAGCGTGAGTCAGGGAGAGGTAGGCTAAGAGAGGGGAAGGTTATTGAAGGAGAGTGAACGAAAGTGTAAGAGAGAGGAAGAGGAATAGACAGAGTAAGAGTGAGTGAGAGAGAGAGGGTGAGTCAGTGAGTCACTGTGAAAGGGAGTTAGTGACGTGAAGGAATGTGTTAATGCGGAGTTTGCGTTACCGTGAGTCAAGTTTGATTACTGAACCTAGTAGATGGTGTGTGCGTGTGTGTGTGCGTGTACTCACCTATTTGTACTCACCTATTTGTGGTTGCAGGGGTCGAGTCACAGCTCCTGGCCCCGCCTCTTCGCTGATTGCTACTAGGTCCTCTCTCTCCCTGCCCCATGAGCTCTATCATACCTCGCCTTAAAACTATGTATGGTTCCTGCCTCCACCACATCACTTTCTAGGCTATTCCATGGCCTGACTACTCTATGACTGAAGAAATACTTCCTAACATCCCTTTGATTCATCTGAGTCTTCAACTTCCAATTGTGACCTCTTGTGTCTGTGTCCCATCTCTGGAACATCCCGTCTTTGTCCACCTCGTCTATTCCGCGCAGTATTTTATATGTCGTTATCATGTCTCCCCTGACCCTCCTGGCCTCCAGTGTCGTCAGGCCGATTTCCCTCAACCTTTCTTCATAGGACAATCCCCGTAGCTCTGGGACTAGTCTTGTTGCAAACCTTTGCACTTTCTCTAATTTCTTGACGTGCTTGACTAGGTGTGGATTCCAAACTGGTGCTGCATACTCCAGTATGGGCCTGACGTAGATGGTGTACAGAGTCTTAAACGAATCCTTACTGAGGTATCGGAACGCTATCCGTAGGTTTGCCAGGCGCCCGTATGCTGCAGCAGTTATCTGATTGATGTGCGCCTCAGGAGATATGCTCGGTGTTATACTCACCCCCAGATCTTTTTCCTTTAGTGAGGTTTGCAGTCTTTGGCCATCTAAACTATATTGTGTCTGCGGTCTTCTTTGCCCTTCCCCAATCTTCATGACTTTGCATTTGGCAGGGTTAAATTCTAGGAGCCAGTTGCTGGACCAGGCTTGTAGCCTGTCCAGATCTCTTTGTAGTCCTGCCTGATCCTCGTCCGATTCGATTCTTCTCATTAACTTCACATCGTCTGCAAACAAGGACACTTCTGAGTCTATCCCTTCCGTTATGTCGTTCACGTATACCAAGAACAGCACAGGTCCTAGGACTGACCCCTGTGGAACCCCGCTTGTCACAGGCGCCCACTCTGACACCTCGTCGCGTACCATGACTCGTTGTTTCCTCCCTGTCAGATATTCTCTGATCCATTGCAGTGCCTTTCCTGTTATGTGTGCCTGGTCCTCTAGCTTTTGCAGTAACCTCTTGTGAGGAACTGTGTCGAAAGCCTTCTTGCAGTCCAAAAATACGCAGTCGATCCACCCCTCTCTCTCTTGTCTTACTTCTGTCACCTTGTCATAAAACTCTAGTAGGTTTGTGACACAGGATTTTCCTTCCCTGAAACCGTGCTGGTTGTCAATTATACACTTGTTTCTTTCCAGGTGCCCCACCACTCTCCTCCTGATGATCTTCTCCATGACCTTGCATACTATACACGTTAGAGATACAGGTCTGTAGTTTAGTGCCTCATGTCTGTCTCCCTTTTTAAAAATTGGGACTACATTTGCCATTTTCCATACCTCAGGGAGTTGCCCAGTTTCAAATGATGTGTTGAAGATCTTTGTTAATGGCTCACACAATATCTCTGCTCCCTCTTTAAGGACCCATGGAGAGATGTTGTCTGGTCCCACCGCCTTTGAGGTGTCAAGTTCGCATAGCAGCTTCTTCACCTCCTCCTTGGTTATATGTACCTCATCCAGCACTTGCTGGTGTGCCCCCCTGTTCTGATTTCTTGGAGTCCTACTGGTTTCCACTGTAAATACCTCTTTAAATCTTGTGTTGAGCTCCTGACATACCTCTCGGTCGTTTCTTGTGAATTCCCCATCACCCTTCCTCAGTCTGATTACCTGGTCCTTGACTGTTGTTTTCCTCCTGATGTGGCTGTACAACAGCTTCGGGTCAGTCTTTACTTTTGATGCTATGTCATTTTCATATTGTCTCTGAGCCTCCCTTCTTATCTGTGCATATTCGTTTCTGGCTCTTCGGCTGATTTCTTTATTTTCCTGAGTTCTCTGTCTTCTGTACCTTTTCCATTCTCTATTACACCTAGTTTTTGCCTCCCTACACCTTTGGGTGAACCAAGGACTCGTTCTGTTCTTCCCATTATTTCTGTTTCCCTTGGGAACAAACCTCTCCTCTGCCTCCTTGCATTTTGTTGCTACATAGTCCATCATTTCTTGTACTGGTTTTCCTGTCAGTTCCCTCTCCCACTGAATGTCTTGAAGGAAGTTCCTCATGCCTGAGTAGTTCCCCCTTTTGTAGTTTGGTTTTTCCCAGCCTATTCCTGCTACTCTCTCCACTTGGAGCTCAACTATGTAGTCGAAGCACAGAACCACATGATCACTAGCTCCCAGGGGCCTTTCATACATGATACCCTCGATGTCCGAACTACTCATGGTGAATACAAGGTCCAACCTTGCTGGTTCATCCTCTCCTCTCTCTCTGGTAGTGTCTCTAACATGTTGATGCATGAGGTTCTCCAGTACCACATCCATCATCTTGGCTCTCCATGTTTCGGGACCCCCATGGGGCTCCAGGTTTTCCCAGTCAATCTCCTTGTGATTGAAATCACCCATAACTAGTAACTTTGCTCCCCCCATGTGTGCTCTCCTGGCCACCTCGGCTAGTGTGTTGATCATTGCTCTGTTGCTCTCATCGTATTCTTCTCTTGGCCTCCTGCAGTTCTGTGGTGGGTTGTACATTACTGCAATTATCACCTTATGTCCCTCAGACTGGATTGTTCCTACTAAGTAGTCCCTTTCGCCCATGCCATCCATTCCTTCCATTTTCTCAAAACCCCACTGGTTTTTAATGAGCAGTGCAACTCCTCCTCCCCCTCTCCTCCCTCTGTCTTTCCTGAAGATTTGATATCCGGATGGAAAGATTGAATCTGTTATTATTCTGGTGAGTTTTGTTTCTGTGAGTGCTATTATGTCTGGGGATGTCTCTTTGATTCTTTCGTGCCACTCCTCATACTTGTTTGTTATTCCATCTGCATTTGTATACCACACCTTCAACTTCTTTTCTAAGACTGTGGTCTGGGAAGTATATTGGGGTTGGGGAAGTGGGAGACCTGGTAAGGAACTATGGGTTGTTGCTGTGGGGGTGAAGTTTGTAATGTAGTGGGTGGGGGCATTGGATGTGGCATGGGTGTTTTGATTTAGAGTGTTTGGTTGCACTGGGGTTGACCTGGTTGGGAGGCTTCTATAGAAAGTTGTGAGGGAGGCTGTATTAGATCTTCTTCCTGGGTCTGGGATCTCCTGTCTGTCTTCTCCATCCCCTCTCTTTCCTCCTTTCGCCTTTGTACCATCTCTCTCAGTTTCTTCCTTTCTTCTTGTGTTCTGTCGCGGTCGAGATACACCCTCCTGTATGCCGTCATGTCCCTTAATCGTGCTTTCTCCTGCAGTATCCTGGTCCGAGTCGCTTCTGCCTTGAAGGTCACTCTCACTGGCCGGGTTCTTTTTTTTACAAACCCCCCTATTCTCCGAAAATTTTCCAGCTGGGTCATATCGTCTTCTCCTATTGCTTTCATGATGCTTTCAATTGCTTTTTTTTCCCCTTGTTTTCTTGCTTCATATGTTTCCCCTTCGACTTCCTGGAGCCCATACACAAAGACTGACCTCACCCTTTCATTCTCCCACTGCATATCCCTGTGTATCCCCTCATTTAATTTGGTTTCCTCCACTGCAGCTTTCCTTTCATCAGTTTCACTGGCTAATGTACTTGGGCTCAGTGGCCTGTCATTTTCCCTTCTCGGCTTTCCTTGGGCTCTGTTGTTGTCTGTTAGGGCCTCCACATAAAGCTTAGCTCTTTCATTTGCTACAGTCTCCTCTGATAGAGCATCTCCATGCAGTTGTGCCCCTTCTTTCCCTACAGTCCCCTTATTTGTGGCTGAGGTAGCAGTCTCTGATGTCAATCCCAAAATGTTCTTTAGTTCTTTATGCTGTTTCAGATTTTTCAGTTCCTCTTCTAAACTCTGTATCCTAGCTTCTGCTGTTTTGACATGCACCTCCCACTTCCTGCTTTCCATATCTATCCTCTCTTCCATTCTCATGCTAAGTTCTTCTAGTTTCTTTTCCCATTCATGATCCCTTTTTATGAGCTCTGCTGCCCAATCTTCCTTTGCATTTTCCTCCTCCTGTCCCTTGGTTTTTCTTGTTGCTCTCTGGCAACCCATTTTTGTTTTATTCCAGTAGTTTCAATAAGGATAGTTAAACAGAAGGTTCTCTTCCCACCCTCCACTCCCTCCACCACGCTACCATCTTGACGTATGGAAACCCACACACGAATCTGTAATAGGAAACCTGGAAACAAACCTGAATTTCTTCCCCTAGATTATTACTATTATTATTTTGATATTCATCGGGAAGCGTTAAACACTTAGGGCCAAACAGCATTACCCGGAATGGAAGGTAATCAGATTACGTGGAAGGAAGAAGAGGATAGCTCCGTTTCCTTGAAACAAGAGCCCACCTCATCGAAGCATCTCGATAAAAACGGCTGCTTGTAGCTCAGTGGTAGCGCCTTCCACTCACACCTCAATTGACTGGGTTTATTCCTGGGCGAGTGTGGGTGCGTGGCATGATGCCCTTCACCTGTTGCCCTTTTTCACCAAGCAGTTGTTTTGGGTGGCATCCTGCGGGTGGTGGTATATAGTAGATAGTCCTGGGCCTTGAAACAAGCTGAGGAGGATAAGAGCATCCTGTAAATGAGGTGAGGATAAGAGCTCTTATCCTGTAAATGAGGTGAGGATAAGAGCTCTTATCCTGTAAATGAGGTGAGGATAAGAGCTCTTATCCTGTAAATGAGGTGAGGATAAGAGCTCTTATCCTGTAAATGAGGTGAGGATAAGAGCTCTTATCCTGTAAATGAGGTGAGGATAAGAGCTCTCATCCTGTAAACGAGCTGAGGAGGATACGAGCTCTTGTAAATACATGGTTCAAAACGAAAACTGTCACGTAAAGGCAATCTCTGAAAGGGAACACGAGACAGTAAGAGTGTAACAACTATGATGACTCACGTCAAGTGATGGAGAGGCAGCAGGGAGGAATGATAGGAGAGGCAGCAGGGAGGAATGATAGGAGAGGCAGCAGGGAGGAATGGTAGGAGAGGCAGCAGGGAGGAATGGTAGGAGAGGCAGCAGGGAGGAATGGTAGGAGAGGCAGCAGGGAGGAATGGTAGGAGAGGCAGCAGGGAGGAATGGTAGGAGAGGCAGCAGGGAGGAATGGTAGGAGAGGCAGCAGGGAGGAATGGTAGGAGAGGCAGCAGGGAGGAATGGTAGGAGAGGCAGCAGGGAGGAATGGTAGGAGAGGCAGCAGGGAGGAATGATAGGAGAGGCAGCAGGGAGGAATGATAGTCGAGGCAGCAGGGAGGAATGATAGGAGAGGCAGCAGGGAGGAATGACAGAAGAGGCAGCAGGGAGGAATGATAGGAGATGCAGCAGGGAGGAATGGTAGGAGAGGCAGCAGGGAGGAATGGTAGGAGAGGCAGCAGGGAGGAAGCAGGAAGGAATGGTAGGAGAGGCAGCAGGGAGGAATGGTAGGAGAGGCAGCAGGGAGGAATGATAGAGGCAGCAGGGAGGAATGGTAAGAGAGGCAGCAGGGAGGAATGGTAGGAGAGGCAGCAGGGAGGAATGATAGAGGCAGCAGGGAGGAATGGTAGGAGAGGCAGCAGGGAGGAATGATAGGAGAGGCAGCAGGGAGGAATGGTAGGAGAGGCAGCAGGGAGAAATGATAGGAGAGGCAGCAGGGAGATATGGTAGAGGCAGCAGGGAGGAATGATAGGAGAGGCAGCAGGGAGGAATGATAGGAGAGGCAGCAGGGAGGAATGGTAGGAGAGGCAGCAGGGAGGAATGGTAGGAGAGGCAGCAGGGAGGAATGGTAGGAGAGGCAGCAGGGAGGAATGGTAGGAGAGGCAGCAGGGAGGAATGGTAGGAGAGGCAGCAGGGAGGAATGATAGGAGAGGCAGCAGGGAGGAATGATAGGAGAGGCAGCAGGGAGGAATGATAGGAGAGGCAGCAGGGAGGAATGATAGGAGAGGCAGCAGGGAGGAATGGTAGGAGAGGCAGCAGGGAGGAATGGTAGGAGAGGCAGCAGGGAGGAATGGTAGGAGAGGCAGCAGGGAAGAATGGTAGGAGAGGCAGCAGGGAGGAAGCAGGAAGGAATGGTAGGAGAGGCAGCAGGGAGGAATAGTAGGAGAGGCAGCAGGGAGGAATGGTAGGAGAGGCAGCAGGGAGGAATGATAGAGGCAGCAGGGAGGAATGGTAGGAGAGGCAGCAGGGAGGAATGATAGGAGAGGCAACAGGGAGGAATGGTAGGAGAGGCAGCAGGGAGAAATGATAGGAGAGGCAGCAGGGAGAAATGGTAGAGACAGCAGGGAGGAATGATAGGCAGCAGGGAGGAATGATAGGAGAGGCAGCAGGGAGGAATGGTAGGAGAGGCAGCAGGGAGGAATGGTAGGAGAGGCAGCAGGGAGGAATGGTAGGAGAGGCAGCAGGGAGGAATGGTAGGAGAGGCAGCAGGGAGGAATGGTAGGAGAGGCAGCAGGGAGGAATGGTAGGAGAGGCAGCAGGGAGGAATGATAGGAGAGGCAGCAGGGAGGAATGATAGGAGAGGCAGCAGGGAGGAATGGTAGGAGAGGCTGCAGGGAGGAATGACAGAAGAGGCAGCAGGGAGGAATGATAGGAGAGGCAGCAGGGAGGAATGGTAGGAGAGGCAGCAGGGAGGAAGCAGGAAGGAATGGTAGGAGAGGCAGCAGGGAGGAATAGTAGGAGAGGCAGCAGGGAGGAATGATAGGAGAGGCAGCAGGGAGGAATGGTAGGAGAGGCAGCAAGGAGGAATGGTAGGAGAGGCAGCAGGGAGGAATGGTAGGAGAGGCAGCAGGGAGGAATGATAGGAGAGGCAGCAGGGAGGAATGGTAGGAGAGGCAGCAGGGAGAAATGATAGGAGAGGCAGCAGGGAGAAATGGTAGAGGCAGCAGGGAGGAATGGTAGGAGAGGCAGCAGGGAGGAATGGTAGGAGAGGCAGCAGGGAGGAATGGTAGGAGAGGCAGCAGGGAGGAATGGTAGGAGAGGCAGCAGGGAGGAATGGTAGGAGAGGCAGCAGGGAGGAATGATAGGAGAGGCAGCAGGGAGGAATGATAGGAGAGGCAGCAGGGAGGAATGGTAGGAGAGGCAGCAGGGAGGAATGGTAGGAGAGGCAGCAGGGAGGAATGGTAGGAGAGGCAGCAGGGAGGAATGGTAGGAGAGGCAGCAGGGAGGAATGGTAGGAGAGGCAGCAGGGAGAAATGATAGGAGAGGCAGCAGGGAGAAATGATAGGAGAGGCAGCAGGGAGGAATGATAGGAGAGGCAGCAGGGAGGAATGGTAGGAGAGGCAGCAGGGAGGAATGACAGAAGAGGCAGCAGGGAGGAATGATAGGAGATGCAGCAGGGAGGAATGCTAGGAGAGGCAGCAGGGAGGAATGGTAGGAGAGGCAGCAGGGAGGAATGATAGGAGAGGCAGCAGGGAGGAATGGTAGGAGAGGCAGCAGGGAGGAATGGTAGGAGAGGCAGCAGGGAGGAATGGTAGGAGAGGCAGCAGGGAGGAATGATAGGAGAGGCAGCAGGGAGGAATGATAGGAGAGGCAGCAGGGAGGAATGATAGGAGAGGCAGCAGGGAGGAATGATAGGAGAGGCAGCAGGGAGGAATGATAGGAGAATGACTGACTACATTCAACATAAATGCACAAGGTAGCACCTCTCCTGCCACACACACACACACACATACGTCAAAGGAGCAGACATAGATACTGAGCTGGCTTTCATTCTTACAACGTTTTGCCCTATTATGAAGGCTCTACATAGAGCGAAACGTTGGCTCTAAGACTTTTCTCCTCAGCCTTCATCTGTGCAGTCGGTGACAATGAAAATATCTACTGTTTACAATATATTTTACACCAAAATTGGAATATATCAATGCCGGTATTTACACTGAACAATAATGTAAACACTACCGTTGCTACTGCAATCCACATGCCATGACTGCAACAGTTTACAACTAAACCGTAACTTAAATATGAAAGATAGACGATGTTTCAGTACGTTCAAGACAGACCAAAACATAGATCACAAATATAAGATGACTAGAAAGATAGATATGCAGTTTAAACTCAGTAAATAGGAAAAAAACTCAAGAAAATATAGGCTAAAAGTTTGGATAAACATTCCAGCTAATTACAAAGAAAATTTAAATAAAATATCTAGATGCGTTCAGTGAGAGAAGTGCATCAGTCAGCAGTGACTATGAACAGCAATAAGGTTGTATCAGATTACACATCTGTTTATGGTAAACAAAGTGGAAGGAGAAGAGTGAGGGCTGAGGTGGCCAGAGATGGTTTGGGTTACCTGTGTATGAGGCAAGTTGGCGGAGCAACTCTCCTAGGAGAAAGTTGATGTTAGGTGTGTTGAGAGAAGCATAAAGTCACTCTCCTGCACTGTGTGTTAAAGTACAGCAGATTACGAGAGTACAGAACTAGTATTTCAGACATAGATTAACAGTGTAAACACCTTGTAACTAAGGTTGGTAAAGTTTTAATAGAAAAGCATGCAGGATTTGGTACAACTAGTTCATGATAAAGGCAAAGAATAGTAGTGCAATCAGTGATAGCTGTAGATATGTAGATTCTTAATTGTGTTGAGTTTACCTGGAGAGAGTTCCGGGGGTCAACGCCCCCGCGGCCCGGTCTGTGACCAGGCCTCCTTAGGTCAGTGTCCCAGGATGCGACCCACATCAGTCGACTAACACCCAGGTACCCATTTTACTGATGGGGAACATAGACAACAGGTGGAAAGAAACACGTCCAATGTTTCTACTCTGGCTGGGAATCGAACCCAGGCCCTCACCGGGTGAAGCGAGAGCGTTAACCACCAGGCCACCAGAGCATATTGCATATTGCAACAACCAAAGATGAAGTAAACATATGTCCATCCTCCTGCCTGTGCTTCATACTGATCAAGACTAAAGGGACTAAGGGACTGAACAGCTGGCGATGCTCATGGGACTGACTACCTCATCTTCCACTGTATTCAGTATTTAACCTCTTGCTTTTAATTGCAGAAGCCACTGGTTGGCATAACTTCTGTATAAGGTGTTGCACAGATGTTGTATTCATATACCTGTCAGCTATTTTTGTTATAATGGTTCGCTTTAGTGGAGGTGTTTTCTAACAGGATCAGCGGAGAGGCTCAGTCAACATCATAAAGCTTTTATCTAAACAACGTGCTGCCGACAGTCGAGAATAATAACACCTTTCAGAAGTTTTTACTGAGACAACGTATCGACCTGTTTGGATCTTGATAAAGATCTAAACTTCGTCCTAATAAAGCTTGTCTTTCACAGTGTTTTATTCACAGTGGTAGGAATTTAAAAACCTCGCTCTCAGGTGATGTCTGTTACATTCTCGAGGAAAAGTGAGAATGTTTTTGCAACATCACGAGAACTCTTCGGCTTTAATTGCCATTCACTGTTATATAATAAGATAAATGCGTAGAATAAAAAGAGAGAATTTATAGCAGCATCAGCTGGGAGATAGACACCGACACTTGTGGAATGTGAAATGCAAGATTGATGCCTACGAGGTAGCTGAAAATACTTGCGCTTTGGAACTCTGTTGTTGAAACTCAATATAAATAATTATACCTTATAATCTCCTTCCTACCTCCCAGTGTCTGTCCGTCTCTCTCTCTCTCTCTCTCTCTCTCTCTCTCTCTCTCTCTCTCTCTCTCTCTCTCTCTCTCTCTCTCTCTCTCTCTCATACACACACACACTAACACATACACATAGTATCCCTGTTTGCAGATGTGAAGTTAATGAAGAGAATTAAATCGGACGAGGATCAGGCAGGACTACAAAGGGACCTGGACAGGTTGCAGGCCTGGTCCAGAAACTGGCTCCTGGAATTTAACCTTACCAAATGCAAAGTTATGAAGATCGGGGAAGGGCAAAGAAGGCCGCAGACGGAGTATAGGCTAGGTGGCCCAAGAGTGCGAACCTCACTCAAGGAAAAGGAACTTGGTGTCGGTATAATACCAAACACATCTCCTGAGGCGAATATCAACCAGGTAAGTGCTGCAGCATATGGGCGCCTAGCAACCCTAGGAATAGCGCTCCTGATGTACACCGTGTACATCAGGCCCATATTGTAATACGCAGCACCAGTTTGAAACCCACAAATGGGCAAGCACGTCAAGAAACTAGAGAAAGACTAGTACTGGAGCTAAGGGAAGAAGTCCTACGAAGAAAGGTGAAGAGAAATCGGCCTGACGACATTGGAAGACAGGAGGGTTAGGGGAGATATAATAACGACATATAAAATACTTAGAGGAATTGACAAGGTGGACAGAGGATGTTCCCGAGATGGGACAGAGAAACAAGGGGTCACAATTGGAAGTTGAAGACTCAGATGAGTCAAAGGGATGTCAAGAAGTATTTCTTGAGTCATAGAGTTGTCAGGAAGTGGAATAGTCTGGAAAGTGAGGTAGTGGAGGCAGGAACTAATATATATATATACATATATATATATATTATTTATTTATTTTTATATAACCGGACTTGAGTCCTGGAACTGGGAAGTACAATGCCTGCACTCTAAAGGAGGCGTTCGAGATATTAGCAGTTTGGAGGGATATGTTGTGTATCTTTATACATATATGTTTCTAAACTGTTGTGTTCTGAGCACCTCTGCAAAAACAGTGATTGTGTGATTGAGGTGAAAGCGTTGAATGATGAAAGTATTTTCTTTTTGGGTCACCCTGCCTCGGTGGGAGACGGGCGACTTGTTAAAATTTATATGTCGTGCCGAATATGTAACACTGGTCAATTAGCAAGAACTCATTTAAAATTAAGTCCTTTCTAAAATGTTCTCTTATACGTTTAAAGATATATTTTTTCATTAATGTTAATGTAAAAATTTTTAATTTTGCTCCAAAAGAATCTTAGAAAACTTACCTAACCTTGTTATAACAAGAACAATTTAATTTAGCCTAACCCAACTAAATATATTTTAGATTTGTTTACAATAATTTAATACTAAACAAACACAGTGAAATATATTTTTTTCGTTAGGTTCTCAATGATTTTGGCGAAATTATTGCATACACAAATTTTCGCTTGTCCTATATGGCAAGATGAGCGTTGCTATTTAAGCCAAGATCGCAAGTTCTGCCTATTCGGCACGACATATATATATAAATAAATAAATTTATATATATATATATATATATATATATATATATATATATATATATATATATATATATATATCTATATATATATATATATATATATTTTAAGAAGAGGTATGATAAAGCTCATGGAGCAGGGAGAAGACCGAGTAGCGGCCAGTGAAGTGGCCGGGCCAAGAGCAATGAATCGACCCCTGTAACCACAGATAGGCGAGTAAACTTACACACCTACACACACACACAATTACATACACACCTACACACACACACACCTACACACACACCTACACACACACCTACACACACACCTACACACACACCTACACACACCTACACACACACCTACACACACACACCTACACACACACACCTACACACACACCTACACACACGCCTACACACACACACCTACACACACACCTACACACACACACCTACACACACACACCTACACACACACACCTACACACACACACCTACACACACACACACCTACACACATACACCTGCACACACACACCTGCACACACACCTGCACACACACCTACACACACACACCTACACACACACACCTACACACACACACCTACACACACACACCTACACACACACACCTACACACACACACCTACACACACACCTACACACACACCTACACACACACCTACACACACATCTACACACACACACACACACACACACACACACACACACACACATACACACACACACACACACACACACACACACACACACACACACACACACACACACACACACACACACCTACACACACACCTACACACACACACCAGGAGCTAGGACTCGACCCCTGCAACCTCAACTAGGTGAGTACACCTACAGACACGTACACTTCGAGCTAGATACCTCAAAGGCGATAGGGCCGGATAACAAATCTCCATGAGTCCTGAGAGAGGGAGCAGAGGCACTTTGTGCATCACTAACAACTATCTTCAATACATCTATCGAAACAGGACGACTACCGGAAGTACGGAAGGCAGCAAATGTAGTCCCAATTTTTAAAAAAGGAGACAGACAAGAAACATTAAATTACAGACCAGTGTCACGGAAGTGTATAGTATGCAAGGTCAGGGGGAAAATTATCAGAAGAGTGGTGGAGCACCTAAAAAGGAATGAGCTTAATAACGACAGCCACGGTTCCAGGGACGGGAAATCCTGCGTGACAAACCTATTGGAGTTCTATAACAGGGTGACGGCAGTAAGACAAGGGGGAGAGGGATGGGTAGATTGCATGTTCTTGGACTGTAAGAAGGAGTTTGACGCAGTTCCACAGAAGAGATTATTGCGGAAGCTGGAGGACCAGGCAGGGATAACAGGGAAGGCACTACAGTGGATCAGGGTCTACCTGTCAGGAAGACAACAGCGAGTCATGGTACGAGGCGAGGTGTCAGAGTGGGCGCCGGTAACGAGCGGGGTGCGACAGGGATTAGTCCTAGGACCTGTGCTGTTTCTGGTATTTGTGAAAGACATGACGGAAGGAATAGACTCCAAAGTGTCCCTGTTTGCAGATGGTGTGAAGTTGATGAGAAGAATTCAATCGGACGAAGACCAGGTAGAACAAAGATAAGGACAAACTGCAGGCCTGGTCCAGAAACTGGCTCCTGAAGTTCAACCCCACCAAGTGCAAAGTCATGAAGATTGGGGAAGGGCAAAGAAGACCGCAGACGGAGTACAGTCCAGGGGGCCAGACCTTACAAACCTCACTCAAGGAAAAGGATCTTGGTGTGAGTATAACACCGGGAACATCTGAGGCACACATCAACCAAATAACAGGTGCAGCATACGGGCGCCTGCAACCCTAAGAACAGCATTCCGATATCTAAATAAGGAGTCATTCAGGACCCTGTACACTGTGTACGTTAGGCCCATATTGGAGTATGCAGCGCCAGTTTGGAACCCTTCCCTCGCCAAACGTGTAAGGAAACTAGAGGAAGTGCAAAGGTTTGCAACAAGACTAGTCCCGGAGCTAAAAGGTATGTCCTACTAGGAGAGGTTAAGGGAAATCGACCTGACGACACTGGAAGACAGGAGAGTTAGGGGGGATATGATAATGACATATAAAATACTGAGAGGTATAAACAAGGTGGACAGAGACAGGATGTTCCAGAGATGGGACACAGCAACAAGGGGTCACAGTTGGAAGCTGAAGACTCAGATGAACCACAGGGATGTTAGGAAGTATTTCTTCAATCACAGAGATGTCAGGAAGTGGAATAGCCTGGGTAGTGATGTACTGGAGGCAGGATCCATACATAGCTTTAAGAAGGGGTATGATAAAGCTCACGGAGCGGGAAGAGTGACCAGGTAGCGACCAGTTGAAGAGGCGGAGCCAGGAGCTGTGACTTGAACCCCGCAACCACAACTGGGCGAGTACACACACACCCGGACAAGTGTAGATATTAGTTTATCACAAGAGTGATGTTAATTTTTCTTTCAACAGGGAGGTGCCTTGATGCTTGCGAAGAGTTCTTGATCCAAGGAACTTGAGTAGCCCCCAGGCGTCTCCTTGTAATTAATAATTTAAATGATGATTGGAACATAATCAGATTAACAACATCATGTTAACTAAATATTTTATATTACCATTTTTTTTTTTAAAAAACACACCGGCCGTCTCCCAGAGAGATAGTGACTCGAAAAGGAAGAAACACTTTCACCATCACTCTGTCACTGTCTTGCTAGATGTGGGCCGAAACTACAGCTCAGATAACCCTCCAAACTGCAATATCCTCACCCCTCTTTCAGAGTACAGGAACTGTACTTCCCATCTCCGGCTAACCGGTTTTCCTGAATTCTTTCATAAATATTACCTTGCTCACACTCCAGCACAGTCATAAAAACCACTTGCCACCACTCTTATCTAACACGCTCACATACACCTGCTGGATGTCCAAGCCCCTCTCAAAAGAAAACACTCCTTTACTCCCTCCCAACCATTCCAAGGACGTCCCCACTCCTCCTCCCCTCCACTACATATTCTTGCACCCTCCAAGTCAACTTATTTTGTTCCATCCTCTAGAAATGTCCAAATCACCTCAACACCTCTTCAACCCTCTGGATAATACTTTCAGTAACTTCGCACCTCTTAATCTCCAAACTACTAATACTCGACATAATATTCATGCCACACATTGCCCTCAAACCTGACATCTACACTGCCTCCTCACTGCAACATTCACAACTCATTTTTCACACACATATAGCAGTGTTGGTACCACTATACTCTCATACATTTCCCTTTTTGCCCCCATGAGTAACGTTGTTTCTACAGATGCCTCAATGCACCACTCACCTTTGTCCCTTCGTCAGTTCTATGGTTCACCTCCTCTTTCATAGACCCATCTGCTGACAAGTCCAACTCCCAAAAATCTGAACTCATTCACTTCCTCCGTACTCCCTCCTTTCAATTTGATAACCAATCATTCCTTAACATCAAATTTTTTGTCACCCTCATCACCTTGCTCTCTCATATGTCCATTTTTTATATTCTTTTATATTCCGTCCTAATTCGTCCACCAGCCTTAGCAATTTCTCTTCAGAATCTCCAACCTTGTCATCAAAAAAAAAAAAAAAAAACTCTTCCCAAAACCTAAGCATTCGCTTTTTTTTACAGCCCCATCTATAAATGTGTTAAATAGCCATGGTGACATTACGCATACCTGTCTAAAGCCTACTGTTACTGAAAAATAATTCCCCTCTTACATACCCTGAGCCTCTTAACTGCTTTCAGTAACCTACCACCCATCCTGTACTCTTGTAACATGTTCCACATTGTTCCACTATCCACTCTATCATACAATTTTTCTAAGTCCATAAATACAACGAAAATTTCCTTACCCTTTTCTAAATATTGCTCGCTTATATGGTTCATTGTTGGTATAAACCTTGGTAATAAATACCGACAAGTTGGTTTAAAAAGACACGTAAGCAAACACTATGACATATTTATTAGAAAACGTTTCGGTCTTGGGACCTTGATCACTCTCCGCCTATATATATAATGCCTTTCTACCTCTGTATGTTAAAAGTGATCAAGGTCCCAGGACCGAAACGTTTTCTAATAAATATGTCATAGTGTTTGCTTACGTGTCTTTTTAAACCATGCTTCATTGTAAACACTTGATCTACACTTTACCCTTCCTAAAACCTCCTTGTTCATTAGAGATCCTACTTTACGTCTTACCCTTAATTCTTTCAGTAATAACTCTACCAAGCACTATCTGATATACTCAACAGGCTTATTTCCCCTATAAATCTTCCGCTCCACTTTATTCTTTTTTTTCTTTAAACAAACGAAATATGCACGCTCTCTGTCCTTAGGTACCTTTCCCTATTTCAGATATTTATTGAACAACTGCACCAACCAAAACTATATCCCCACCAGCTTTTAAAATTTCTGTCTTGATCCCATTAATCCCGGCTGCTTTACCCTCTTTCATTTTATCCACTGTCTTACGCACCTTCCCCACATTCGCATCTGGCTGCTCCTCGCTCTTAGAACGATCAACCTAGTTAAATGGCTATATCCTTGCCTATGTCACAGGCGTCTGCGGATCATTTCTCGGGTGATTATCTCAGTAAATAATGTTTTACCTCCCTGGAAAGTGAATGAAATCACTACCTCCCTCTCTTAACATTTAGCATTTCCTCAGAATATTCCCTCCATCTTCCCGATACCTCCAATTCACTCCCAATATAATAACTCTCCTCTTCTGTTTTACACTGTCAAATCCATGCGTTCCCTAGGCTTTCTCAACTTATTAATCTTCAAAACTTTTTCTTATCAGCAAAATTTCTTGACCGCATCTCACCCACTCTCATTTACTCTTTTTTCTACGTTCCTTTTCCAGTCGCTTAACCTCTCGTTTTCTCTCCGTCTACTCCTCACTCCTCATATCATTTCTGCTTTGTAAAAGCCTCATATGCTAACTTTTTCTCTCTTACCACTCTATCTCATTCCACCAGTAGCTCCTCTTGCCTCCCGCACCCACCCTGTTACCAACAAATAAGGGCAACACTGCTGTGTGTAGAGCAAAGCTTTCTTGCCAAGCTACGTTACGCAAAGCTCTACTTCAAGCGACACCTCAGCTATAAATAAAGCTTGACTCTGTACATAATGATGAACGGCTTACTCTCCTGAAGCAGCTTAAAGCTGGGTTTTCATAGTGGCTTACTCTCCTTAAACTGCTTTAAGTAGGGTCTTCATAATGGAAAAACCTCAGAAACATATCAATGTCACAGGAATTCTTCGTCAGAGCGGAATTTATGACGCTACAAATAAGCACAATTAGCACCCCAGACACGTTACCTCACCCAGAGACGCTGGACACTAACCTGACAGGTTGGGTGAACTACCTGACAATGTTAACGTCACGACATCAAATTATGTACTATTAGTTCCCTTCCAGGGAGGGTCTCCGACCCCACGAGTGGCTCCCCGTCGAAGGAATTGACCTTGACCTCCCTTTCCTTACATCGAACTTGATTGCTTCCTTCTCCCCGTGGCTTCCTATGACGCTCTAGAATTACGTATTTGCTCCGTTAATATAACTAACAATAATACCTACTATCATTAGTAATTAACACATCAATAAACGAAGACTGGAAGCTGACTAGCGTTACTCCAGTATCCCTGAAAGGAATACATACATGAAAACAAACCATACCACGGGCGGGACTTGAACCCGCGGGTTCAAGTCCCGCCCGTGGTATGGTTTGTTTGCAAACGTGTCATTACGATTTCGTGAGTCAATACATACATGCTTTGTTATGAAGTTCAGGGAGACGTAGAAGGTTTAAATACCTGTATAGGGGTAAATGTAAAGTTATTTAAAAATAATTCACCCTAAATCCACTCATATTTCCTAAAATTCTACAGAAAATGGTCGGTACTTTAGATCTGATCATCAGGAAGGACAAACTCGCCTCTAGATAAATATACATATACTCTTCATATTATATACAATACAAAACCTGCCTTCAGTACGTTTTAAATATTACAAAATAACACATTAGTACACTGCTGCTAGTTAATTAAAGTTAGGCCATATGAATACACATACCCACAACAATGGGCCTCCATCCCCTCCCCCCCCCTACGTCTACCTGCTTCAAGCCTGCTGGTAAAAATAACTATTCTGTACTCGCCACAACTCACACAGGCCCCACATAAGTACTAGGGTCATGCCCATGTCAAGGCCAACTTAAGAGTACAAAATCCCAAAAATAACCTATGACCTAAGCATTACAACAAAAAACACCGCACACAACACATGACATCTTATCAGTGACTGCTAGTCACTCCCAGTTCATCGTCTAATACCTGTCCAACTGGCCGTGTCTAATGCCTGTCCAGTTAAGCGCTGGCCGTCTATTACGTGTCAACACAAAGCACTGACATTACTTATATATTTATGGAGCACTTTTTCCTTAAAATAAACTCCTTATTTAATATACAGTTTATTACAACAATGCAATATCCTGCCAAATATATATAATATATATAATATATATATATATATATATATATATATATATATATATATATATATATATATATATATTCAACAAACTCGCCGTATCCCACCGAAGCAGGGAGGCACTCCCCCCCCCCTAAAAAAAGTTTCTCTTTTTAACTTTAGTAATGTATACAAGAGAAGTGGTTACTAGCCCTTTGTTCCTGGCATTTTAGTCAAGAGCCAAGGTTTGTTGAAAGAAAGAAATATATGTAATATATATATATATATATATATATATATATATATATATATATATATATATATATATATATATATATATATATATATATATATATATATATATATATATATATATATATATATATATATATATATATATATATATATATATATATATATAGACACACATATAATAAGACCACGGTAAACATGTTATATTCTGTATCCGGACTAAACTCGAGAAGGCACCTGTTTGACCATGTATGTAGTGTGTTATGGTCTTTATGTGGTTTATCGCCATCGTTTCCTGTTCTTACTTTTCTCATAAGTTGTACATCATCCGATAATGGAGATATAAAAGATTTGATCCCCTCAGGTAGGTCGTTCATGCCTATTAGGAACAGTAACAATTCTAGTGCTGACTCGAAACATCTCTCTTGCTGATGTCTTATCATTTACTGCTGTTCTCTGTTTTCTGCCTATCTGGTACTCCCTGACCCACTGGAGCACTCTGCCTTTTAACCCTACTTATTTTTCCATTTTTCTGGTACAGTATTATATAATTTCCTGCAGTCGAAGAAAACATAGTCTATTCAACCTTGTGTTTCTTGTTTTTACTCTGTAACACTTACACAACACCAGCAAATTCTTTCTAACAAAGAAAGAATTTTCCATTCTTTAATCTCTGCTGGTTTTTCGTAAAAAATCTCCTCTTCTGAGAGCTTTAATAAACTTTTTACTAGTATCTTCAGAACCTCTGACAGTATGTATCTTAGAGATGCAAACCTAGTTCAGAGGCTCTTTCCTGTCCCCATTTTCTTATATGGGAATCACATTTGCAAGTTTAACGATTTTCTGGCATTAGGATTGATTGGAGAGATTGAATACTTTTATGTCACATAGAGGCTCTGTCACATTTTTCAGCATCCATGGAGATATCTTACTTGGTCCCAAAGCTTTTGTTAAATCAAACTCACTTAGTAGTTTAATAACTTTTGTTGTACTAATGTTTTCAAATTTATCTTATTCTGGTCCAACTACAATTCTTTCACATAACTCTAAGTCTTTGTGTGTGTATGTGTGTGTGTGTGTGTGTGTGTGTGTGTGTGTGTGTGTGTGTGTGTGTGTGTGTGTGTGTGTGTGTGTGTGTGTGTGTGTGTGTGTGTGTCTGTCTGTGTGTAAAAAACCCTCTTTAAATGTTTTGTTAAGTATCTGTCATTGTCCATCAGCATTCTGTTTTGTTAAGTATCTGTCATTGTCCATCAGCATTCTGTTTTGTTAAGTATCTGTCATTGTCCATCAGCATTCTGTTTTGTTAAGTATCTGTCATTGTCCATCAGCATTCTGTTTTGTTAAGTATCTGTCATTGTCCATCAGCATTCTGTTTTGTTAAGTATCTGTCATTGTCCATCAGCATTCTGTTTTGTTAAGTATCTGTCATTGTCCATCAGCATTCTGTTTTGTTAAGTATCTGTCATTGTCCATCAGCATTCTGTTTTGTTAAGTATCTGTCATTGTCCATCAGCATTCTGTTTTGTTAAGTATCTGTCATTGTCCATCAGCATTCTGTTCACTTCCGCATTATCACCTGGTCCTTCACAATTGTCTGTTTTCTTAAGTGACAGTAGAACAAGTTTAGTTCTGTTCTGGTCTTTGATGCTATGCCATTTTCGAGTTGCCTTTCAGCTTCCTTTCTTATTCGGGTGTATATATTTCTTTCTCCTACTTGATACAGTTTTCTACAGTTTGATTTGTTCTGTATTTCTTGTAAGTTATCTTGCATCTTCCTTTGGTCTCTTTGCATTCCTGGTTGAAATATGGACTTTTTTTTTTTTTATTTTTCACTTTCATGTTTGGTACAAATTTATTTTTTGCCTCTTCGTTTTTTTTTTTTTTTTTTTTTTTTTTTTTTTTTTTTACCTCCATCCCCTCAAGGAAGGTTCCTTGATGTTGGTGAGGGGCTCTTGATTTAGGGAATTGGATCTGTGCTCCAGTTCCCCGAATTAAGCCTGAATGCCTTCCACATCCCCCCCCCCAGGCGCTGTATAATCCTCTGGGTTTAGCGCTTCCCCCCTTGATTATAATAATAATAATAATATTACCTCCATCCATTCTGTCAGGTTTTCCCCTCGAATTCCTTTTCCCATTGCACTACTTTCAAAAAATAACATTCTGTCATAGTCCTTCCTTCTCTAGTCTCCTTTTCTTCTACGCCTCCATTTCTGCCTCTTCATTCCTATATAAACCCGGCACTCGAAACTGTGTACCTGTAAAGTGAATATGGTAATAACTGTAACCATAATTTTTAAAGAGGTGGACCGGTAAGCCAGTGGAAGGCCTCGGTCAGATGACCAAAAGCTCAAGCTGTGGGTCATCATATGATTTAGACCCGCGTCAGAAAATATCTTGTCCTGTTTCCTGACGAACCTTACCAACCAACCAACTCTGTACCACATGATCACTAGCGCCTAGTGGCTCTCCATAAATAATTCCAGCTGTGCTATATTCATTGTGTGAAAATAAGGTCATGTCTTTCTGGGTCATCTCTCCGCGTTCTTGTTGTTTTCACATGTCTGAAAAAATTTTCAACTTCTCTTACTTTTCAGTCTCCATGTTTCTGGGCCTCTATTGGGTCCCCTATTTTCCTAGCCGATCTCCATATGTTAAGCAAAAGGACACAGATGCAACTAATGTGACATTTTATTGTGGCAACGTTTCGCCCTCCAGGAGCTTTATCAAGCCTTGATAAAGCTCCTGGAGAGCGAAACGTTGCCACAATAAATTGCCACATTAGTTGCATCTGTGTCCTTTTACTTAACATATTGTCGGTAATTCTACCAATATTAATACAATCTGCATATGCTGAAATAGCCTAGTCCCTTGGGAAGCTTTTCACTCCTCACTAGGACTCCAGTAAGCGTTATGCTAAATTTATTAATAGTTTTGTGATATAAAATAAGCTGTATATAATGTGGAAAAAGAGGTCATTGTTTTTGTACATTAAGTCGGCGTTTTGTGGTGGTTTGATGAGTGACGTCACTCGCCACTACACCAGTCTTGCAATATGGCTGCTGTCTGGGGACACGTAGGCGTTTGTGTGTTATTTCGCGGCGGTGTCCAGGCCGTAAGTAATGTATGATATTTATTTTATGCTAACGGAGGAACTAGGAGGTGCCTGGTCCTGGTGTTTACGTGGGGAGAGTGTGAAAAGCAAGAGAGAGCTGAAAGAATAGCGTGTTTACTGGCAGGTTGTATAATGCCGGCCCGCTGGCCACACTATATTTTTTTAATTTTCTTAAGAGCCTTCTTAACCACTTGCTATGAGTGTAAGGGTCTATAAACTATGGTTTTTGTGATACGTATTGAGGGTGGTCTGTAAACTATAGGTTTTGATGGCGATTCAGAGTAAAGTGTTCTGATGTATATTACGAGTTAAAATGTTTATTTTCTTAGTATAGGTTAAATTTAACCTTCCTTGAGGATCAAATATTAGTTGGAATCACTGAATTGGACACCTTTTATTTATTTTTTTTTAGTTTACGAGGGAGTCTGGCCCTAAGGGTGATTCTTAATTTGTTTGGTGAAGGTCAGTGTGTGCCCCCCCCCAGGCAGTTGTTGACCCGTAGAGGTCACACTATCGTAAAAATAAGTCAGTCTTATTCTGACAGTACTTTCCCTTGTTTTATATTGTTTGGTGGTGGATTACGCCATGTAACATAGTTTTTGTTCCTGGCAAGTGTTATTTTTCTAACTTTTATTGCAAAACTATAGAAACTGCCCATTATTCCTTTTAATCTTTGCTTTTGTGGCTTACAGGATTAATTTTTGACAAAAAAATGGCTAAATTTCAGTATTTTATGCTAGTTTTGGATGTAAAAAAATACATTAAATCAACATTAATAAAATAAAATTTACTCAAATTTTATTTTAAACTTTCTGAAACATTTACAAAATTAAAAATGAGCATTTATTCTAGATTTGCGAACATGCAACAAATCGCTTTCCCGTTTAAACCCCTAAATGTAGTCTCCCATCATGTTTTCATTATAAGATCCCTGATATCTGTGTTCGAAGTCCAATATATCTTGGTGGAAGCACATCTCTTGCTCCTCTGAGTATGCTTCTATATTCTCCTTGAAATTGTCAAGATGGGCATCAAGGATATGGACCTTAAGGGACATCCTACAGCCCATCTGCCCATAGCTTTTTACCAAGGTCTCGATAAATTCCGCATAATTGTCAGCCTCCTTGTTGCCCAGAAAGCCCTGTGCTACAGCAACAAAACTCTCCCTGGGTTCCTTTTCCTTCTCTGTGAGCTTTGGAAATTCTGAGCACCCCATGATTTTCCTGACTTGTAATCCAGTGAAGATGCCAGCCGTCACCTTTGCCTCTGATAGCTTGGGAAAGAAGTCTTGAAGATACTTGAAGGCTGCAGACTCTCTGTCAAGAACTGTAACAAACTGTTTCATTAGCCTTAGTTTGATGTGTAATGGAGGGAACTGAACCTTTCGAGGATCCACCAATGGATCTTCTTCCTACTAAGAACTCAGTCCTTTGAAGCCAGTGCTTCCTCTGGCAATGTCCCGTTCTGCCTCTACTATTCCAATGACAGAGATAACAAGGAAACTTGGTAAAGCCTCCTTGGAGTCCCTTCAAAAATTCCAAGATTTTGAAGTCTCCAATAACGTCTCAGCCATACTTATCATAGTTCAAAGCTTCCAGTAGAAGTTTGACACTATTGTAGTCCTCCTTAAGATGCACTGAATGAGCCAAGGAAGGAGATAGATACTTGTTCCCATTGTGCAAAAGTACAGCTTTTAGGCTTCTGGAGGATCTGTCAGTGAAGTGTCCACTCATCTGGATTGCATGCAACTCCAATTGCATCAAACAGATCTGATACATCATTACAGTAGCACAACCTGTCTTCATTAGTGAAGAAGCTTGAGAAATGTTGGTGACATTTTCTTTGGCTTGTCACTTGCACACTTTCATCACTAAGTCCCACTCCTTGTGCCTTGAAATCAAAAGCTCAACATTTGACTTTGTCAAACCAAGATCTCTGATGAGGTCATTGAGGTCTGTTTAGTTTGGGTAGTAAGGATTCCTCCCAACAGCTGCATCTGTGAGACCATAGTCTTGTTCACTGTGCTCTTCATTTTCTGATTTGCTGCTTCCTTCTTCTGACGGTTGACTTCTTTCTTAAGGTGAAGGTACAGGAAGATCAGTACTGTGTGGTACTGGTGCATTAGAAGAGGGAAGATCTCGATAAGAAATGGCATGTAAATTTTTCCCAGTTTGGCGTATGGAAGGATCCACCAGGCAGAAGTAGCAGTTGGTTGAGTGATCAGTGGGTTCACACAATATTCTAGCAACACCAAACTTCATGGCTCTTTTTTTCCCTCCTTTTTACCGTCCTGTAAATGAACAAAAGAATTAGTTTCTGTTACATCATTTCATTTAAAAAATGTTCCTATTCAAGATTTTATCCTTCATATAACTAATAACTTTTTTACATTCCAATATTTTCTTACAATGTTTACAAGCAAGATGAGGTGCCCAGATCTTGTCTTGGTCCCCAACTGACATGCCAAAATATGCTTCTTTGTAAGCTTCACACATTTTTTTAGATGCTGTTACAGAGAACTCTTCGCTCTTGTCTTAATGAATTGACCACATATGTAACAGAATGCATCTGGAGGATAAGATTGCAGCCTCTTGATGCCATTTCACTTCTTCTGATGTGTCTTCTCAGGTAGCCAAAGCTGAACTGAATGGTGGTTTGTGAGCCCCTGTTTTTATAATTGCCAAGCAAAACCCTAGAACATAATAGTTTTATATCAGTCTTTCTTGAGTGTTCCAGATGTGTCCTGACCACAAAAGCAAAGTTCTGGGATCAAATTTGCTTTTTTAAAGTTGGTTTAGTTATAAAGAATGGGGAAATGATGCTCATTACCTAGTAACACGACAAAAGTAAAATTTTGTTACATAGTGTTATAGATTACTCTATCATTTTTTGTTTCTCTGGACATAACAAGAACAGCTATACAATCCCTGAAATTCCATGTGTTTTTATAAAGGTGATTTCTGATCATCAGTGCTACTCTTCCTCCGGCTTTGTTTTCTTTTTTCTTATTATTTGTTAACTCTCTGGAAATGTTGCATTTGATGTTATTTCTCAGAGCTTTGTCTCTAATAGCTATAATGTAACGGTTTTCTTCCCGATCGGAGATAATTGCCCTAATTATTGTTCCATTACTTTGCTGCTGCTGCTGCTGCTGCTTTCTCCTTACCAATGACTTCCTTTCTGCTTTTCTTTCCTCCACCACAATGTCGTCTTTGACATGGACTATGTCGGACTTGAAAGATCGCCTTTGATTAAGTTTTCTTCTCATGACTAGGTTCCTTGTTTCCTGCCTCATAAATAGTATCCAAAGAGGTTATGCCCCTCCTTCTACATAAGATGTTAAAAAAATTGAAGATGCTGCTAGTCTTAAGCTGCTCCCATTACTTCCATCATCAGGTCTCCAGATTATTGTTCTTCCTTCTGTCTTATTTCCTGTGCGTGTACGTTCTCGTCTGTATGTTCTCGCTTATGTTGGGTTGCAGGAGTTTAATCTCATTTCATAACTACTCAAGAATCTCAGTGCGTCATCGAGGACTGTCTGTCCCCAGGATGCTACCAACACCAGAACGACTGTACTGTCTTCGCGCCTATTACTGGGTTCACTATTGACTTGAAGATCCCCATCGTACCTTTTCTTAAAGCTATGTACGGATACTGCCTCTATAAAATTCACTGTTCAGGTCGTTCCGCTTCTGACCTCTCTAAAGCTGAAGAAATATTTATCTCTGTGACTCGTCTGTGTTATGAACTAATGCAGTTTCTGTTTCCTGTCTATCGAACAGAGTGTATCTGTCCACCGCATCAGTTATCCTTAGAATTTTGTACGTCGTTATCATATCACCCATAGTCCTCTAATGCCGACAAGTTTAGCTAATTTAGTCCCTCCTTGATCAGGTGTGGGCTCCATGTTAGTGCTTCTTACTCCAATATGCGCCTGACATCTTAGATTTGTGAGACAAGCATTTCCTGAGGCATTCATATTTTATATGTAAACCACAAATTGTAATTAATATTCTATAATTGCAATTAATATTCTCCACATTGTAATCTATTTAGAGAAATAAATGTTTCAATTTGTTTCAATTCAGTTTCATTGTGTACCTCAGACGATGTGTTCCTACTGATGTGTTTGCAGTCTTCCTTGTCCATCCTCGATGTTCATAACTTTGCATTTGCAGAGGTTAAATTCAAGTATCCACTTATCAGACTACGTGTGTGTGTGTGTGTGTGTGTGTGTGTGTGTGTGTGTGTACTCTTGTACATTTATCTCGTGTAATCGTAGTGGCTCAGTCTCAGCTCCTGGCCTCGCCTTTTTTGCTGGACGATACTCTTCAGGCCTCTAAAGGCTTATCGTACCTCTTCCTAAAGCTATTTATGGATTCTGCCTCTACACTCCATTATCCACGTGGTTCTACTTCCTCTATAATCGCCTATATGTGGTTGCAGGGGTCGAGTGTGTCCGCGCACGTGCGTGTACATGTATGTGTGCACATTTGTGTGTATTACTAGAGTGTTATTAAGTCTATGTGCACACGCAGGTGGTTAGTAATAATCCCCTTAACCTCCTGTTATCACTCGTAATTTGGACTAACTCCGGAATATATCATATCCAATTACTCTATTGCAGTTTACTGCAGTGACAATTATGTAGCAAAAATGGCCCATAAATGCTACTCACACCTCACGGAATTTCAAATTCTTAGAAAATAAACACCGGGCACGCGCACGCACCCACGTACGTACGTACACGATGTTAATTCTGGCAATACACGATCGAATGATTGACAGTGAAAGTGTACGCGTTTCCACTTTCGCGTCAACGTACCTCGGTGGAAGATGGCAGGTTTGCTAAACAAATTTATATATATATATATATATATATATATATATATATATATATATATATATATATATATATATATATATATATATATATATATATATATATGCAAAAAAAACACTCTGAAAGAATAGAGAAATTCCAAGCGCCTTCGTGACTACTCACATTATCAAGGAACTATGAAAGTGAAGCATCCAAGGAAGCTATATAAGGGGTCCGGCCAGCACCTCACTATCAGATCCCACAACGGTTAAACACGTGACGATTCCAATGCTCTATTTATTCATGTAAGAGATTTTAACCATCCAATTGATTTTCAAAAAGTTGAGAAAGTAGTATCAAGCAAGTCCATGGTCGACAGGAATATAATTGAATCTTGCTTCATAAAAAGCAGTTTTGACAATAATATGAATATTTCCTTTGGTTTATATAAATTAGATCCATTTATAATTAATAGAATTTGGGTAGAATTTAATAATACACTGGACAAATAAATAGCTTGGGGGTGAGTTTTGCAAAGGACCTATCCAAGTTGGCTCGCCGCGCGTCACGTGTTTAACCGTTGTGGGATCTGATAGTGAGGTGCTGGCCGACCCCTTATATAGCTTCCTTGGATGCTTCACTTTCATAGTTCCTTGATAATGTGAGTAGTCACGAAAGCGCTTGGAATTTCTCTATTCTTTCAGAGTGGTTGTTTTGCATATTTTGAAATCACCTGTTTACTGTGATCTTATTGCATATATATATATATATATATATATATATATATATATATATATATATATATATATATATTTATATATTATATATATATTATATATGT
>NC_091347.1:7660206-7662706 GCF_038502225.1 Cherax quadricarinatus | reverse complement strand
CTTTGCCTCCAAGGACAAAGTTCTTTGTCTCCACAGACTCCTAAGTGCACCACTCACTCTTTTTCCCTCATCAATTCTATGATTCACCTCATCTTTCATAGACCCATCCGCTGACACGTCCACTCCCAAATATCTGAATACGTTCACCTCCTCCATACTCTCTCCCTCCAATCTGATATTCAATCTTTCATCACCTAATCTTTTTGTTATCCTCATAACCTTACTCTTTCCTGTATTCACCTTTAATTTCCTTCTTTTGCACACCCTACCAAATTCATCCACCAATCTCTGCAACTTCTCTTCAGAATCTCCCAAGAGCACAGTGTCATCAGCAAAGAGCAGCTGTGACAACTCCCACTTTGTGTGTGATTCTTTATCTTTTAACTCCACGCCTCTTGCCAAGACCCTCGCATTTACTTCTCTTACAACCCCATCTATAAATATATTAAACAACCACGGTGACATCACACATCCTTGTCTAAGGCCTACTTTTACTGGGAAAAAATTTCCCTCTTTCCTACATACTCTAACTTGAGCCTCACTATCCTCGTAAAAACTCTTCACTGCTTTCAGTAACCTACCTCCTACACCATACACTTGCAACATCTGCCACATTGCCCCCCTATCCACCCTGTCATACGCCTTTTCCAAATCCATAAATGCCACAAACACCTCTTTAGCCTTATCCAAATACTGTTCACTTATATGTTTCACTGTAAACACCTGGTCCACACACCCCCTACCTTTCCTAAAGCCTCCTTGTTCATCTGCTATCCTATTCTCCGTCTTACTCTTAATTCTTTCAATTATAACTCTACCATACACTTTACCAGGTACACTCAACAGACTTATCCCCCTATAATTTTTGCACTCTCTTTTATCCCCTTTGCCTTTATACAAAGGAACTATGCATGCTCTCTGCCAATCCCTAGGTACCTTACCCTCTTCCATACATTTATTAAATAATTGCACCAACCACTCCAAAACTATATCCCCACCTGCTTTTAACATTTCTATCTTTATCCCATCAATCCCGGCTGCCTTACCCCCTTTCATTTTACCTACTGCCTCACGAACTTCCCCCACACTCACAACTGGCTCTTCCTCACTCCTACAAGATGTTATTCCTCCTTGCCCTATACACGAAATCACAGCTTCCCTATCTTCATCAACATTTAACAATTCCTCAAAATATTCCTTCCATCTTCCCAATACCTCTAACTCTCCATTTAATAACTCTCCTCTCCTATTTTTAACTGACAAATCCATTTGTTCTCTAGGCTTTCTTAACTTGTTAATCTCACTCCAAAACTTTTTCTTATTTTCAACAAAATTTGTTGATAACATCTCACCCACTCTCTCATTTGCTCTCTTTTTACATTGCTTCACCACTCTCTTAACTTCTCTCTTTTTCTCCATATACTCTTCCCTCCTTGCATCACTTCTACTTTGTAAAAACTTCTCATATGCTAACTTTTTCTCCCTTACTACTCTCTTTACATCATCATTCCACCAATCGCTCCTCTTCCCTCCTGCACCCACTTTCCTGTAACCACAAACTTCTGCTGAGCACTCTAACACTACATTTTTAAACCTACCCCATACCTCTTCGACCCCATTGCCTATGCTCTCATTAGCCCATCTATCCTCCAATAGCTGTTTATATCTTACCCTAACTGCCTCCTCTTTTAGTTTATAAACCTTCACCTCTCTCTTCCCTGATGCTTCTATTCTCCTTGTATCCCATCTACCTTTTACTCTCAGTGTAGCTACAACTAGAAAGTGATCTGATATATCTGTGGCCCCTCTATAAACATGTACATCCTGAAGTCTACTCAACAGTCTTTTATCTACCAATACATAATCCAACAAACTACTGTCATTTCGCCCTACATCATATCGTGTATACTTATTTATCCTCTTTTTCTTAAAATATGTATTACCTATAACTAAACCCCTTTCTATACAAAGTTCAATCAAAGGGCTCCCATTATCATTTACACCTGGCACCCCAAACTTACCTACCACACCCTCTCTAAAAGTTTCTCCTACTTTAGCATTCAAGTCCCCTACCACAATTACTCTCTCACTTGGTTCAAAGAATTTACACATTCATATTCTCTTTTCTCCTTCCATAACTGATCATTTAACATATATATATATATATATATGTATTATATATATATATATATATATATTATATATGTATTATATATATATATATATTATATATGTATTATATATATATATATTATATATGTATTATATATATATATATATTATATATGTATTATATATATTATATATATATATATATATATAATTATATATGTATTATATATATGTATTATATATATGTATTATATATATGTATTATATATGTATTATATATATGTATTATATATATGTATTATATATGTATTATATATATGTATTATATATATGTATTATATATATGTATATATATATGTATTATATATATATATATATATGTATTATA
>NC_091347.1:7625206-7655206 GCF_038502225.1 Cherax quadricarinatus | reverse complement strand
TACAGCATTGGTTCAAGTACTGACCCTTGTGGAACCCCACTCGTCACACACTCCCATACTAATACCTCCTCGCTGACAATAACGTATTCGCTCTTTCCAGTTACCTATTTCCTGCTCTACTGTAGTGCTTTAACCAATGCTGTAACTAACTACAACAGTAAAAACAGTACTAACACCAACAGTAATACCGGCAATACCACCAACAATAACACGATCAATAACACAACAGTAACACCATTTGTGGCTTTTCTTTCCCTTTTACCTTTTCCGTTTTTCTCTCTCTCTCTCTCCGCTTGAAGGGATGATCTGATTCCTTTAAAGGGCTCTTGATCGTAGGTATTGAAGCTACCCTTCCCTTCCTTAAATCAAACCTAGTTACTTCCCATTCACTTCACACTGTAGGAAAGTGGAAGTCTGTTGCTTTGCAACGGGACACAATGTTAACAACAACAACAACAACAGTCAAACAATAACATTGGCGAAATGGTCAACAGCAGCGAACATTTTCCCGAGCTCACCTGTGTATAGTATCACCTGTGTATAGTATCACCTGTGTATAGTATCACCTGTGTATAGTATCACCTGTGTATAGCATCACGTGTATAGCATCACGTGTATAGCATCACCTGTGTATAGCATCACCTGTGTATAGTATCACCTGTGTGTAGTATCACCTGTGTATAGTATCACCTGTGTATAGTATCACCTGGGTATAGTATCACCTGGGTATAGTATCACATGGTGTATAGTATCACATGGTGTATAGTATCACCTAGTGTATAGTATCACCTAGTGTATAGTATCACCTAGTGTATAGTATCACCTGGGTATAGTATCACCTGGGGTATAGTATCACCTGGATATAGTATCACCTGGATATAGTATCACCTGGGGTATAGTATCACCTGGGGTATAGTATCACCTGGATATAGTATCACCTGGATATAGTATCACCTGGGGTATAGTATCACCTGGGGTATAGTATCACCTGGGGTACAGTATTACCTGGGTATAGTATCACCTGAGGTACAGTATTACCTGGGGTATAGTATAGTATCACCTGGGGTATAGTATAGTATCACCTGGGGTATGGTATCACCCGTGTATAGTATCACCTGGGATATTGTATCACCCTTGTATAGTATCACCTGCGTATAGTATCACATGTGTATAGTATCATCTGTGTATAGTATCACCTGGGTATAGTGTCACCTGGGTATAGTATCACCTGGGTATAGTATCACCTGGTGTATAGTATCACCTGGTGTATAGCATCACCTAGTGTATAGCATCACCTGGTGTATAGCATCACTTGGTGTATAGCATCACCTGGTGTATAGCATCACCTGGTGTATAGCATCACCTGGTGTATAGTATCACCTGGGTATGGTATCACCTGGGTATAGTACCACCTATGAATAGTATCACCTTTGTATAGTATTACCTATGTATAGTATTACCTATGTATAGTATTACCTATGTATAGTATCACCTGGGTATAGTATCACCTGGGTATGATATCACCTGGGTATGGTATCACCTGTGTATAATATCACCTGGTGTATAGTATCACCTGGGTATAGTATCACCTGGGTATAGTATCACCTGGGTATAGTATCACCTGGTGTATAGCATCACCTGGTGTATAGTATCACCTGGGTATGGTATCACCTGGGTTTAGTACCACCTATGTATAGTATCACCTGGGTATAGTATCACCAGAGTATAGCAACCCATCAGCCCACAGCCTAGCAGCCCATCAACCCACAGCCTAGCAGCCCATCAACCCACAGCCTAGCAACACATCAACCCACAGCATAGCAGCCCATCAACCCTCAGCCTAGCAAACCATCAACCCACAGCCTAACAACCCATCAACCCACAGTCTAGCAGCTCAACCCAAAACCATGCAATCCATGAACACAGCCTAGCAGCCCATCAACACAGCCTAGCGCCCCACCATCCCACAGCTTTGCAACCCATCAACCCAGAGCCCAGCAACCCATCAACCCAGAGCCTAGCTACCCATCAACCTTCACCGTAGCAACCTCATCAATCCACATCCTAGCAACCCATCAATCCACAACCAAGCAACCAATCAAAAAACAGCCTAGCAGCCCATCACACAGCCTAGCAGCCCATCACACAGCCTAGCAACCCACAACCTAGCAACCCATCAGCCCACAGGCTAGCTACCCATCAACCCACAGCCTAGCAGCCCATCAACCCACAGCCTACCATCACAAAGCCAAACAACCCACTGCTTAGCAACCCATCAACCCACAGTCTAGCAACCCACAGCCAAGCAACCCATCAACTCAGCCTAGCAACCCATCATGCCAGCCTAGCAATCCATTAACCCACAAACTAGTTCTTGTCCCTTGCTGTCATCTATAATTTATTTAAAGCGTACTGAACGCTAGTAATAATTCAAAGTGGTCTGGTGCGTGGCGCTTCCGACTGCAAATTGACAGACTTGTGTTACAGTCCACCAGAAACACTCAACTTTTAAGACGAGTTCAGGTGTAGGAACTGGGTAAAGTGGAGGAACACTGAGTGTGAGTGTACTCCCTAATTGTAGTTGTAGGGGTCGAGACTCAGCTCCTGGCCCCGCCTCTTCACTGAATGCTACTACGTCCTCCCCCTGCTCCATGAGCTTTATTATACCTCATCTTAAAGCTATGTATGGTTCCTGCCTCCACTACCTCACTTGCTAGGCTATTCCACTTCCTGATTACTCTACGACTGAAGAAATACTTCCTAACATCCCTTTGACTCATCTGGGTCTTCAACTTCCAATTGTGACCCCTTGTTTCTCTGTCCCCTCTCTGGAACATCCTGTCTGTCCACCTTGTCTATTCCACGCAGTATTTTGTATGTCGTTATCATGTCTCCCCTAACCTTCCTGTCCTCCAGTGTCGTCAAGCCGATTTCCCTTAACCTTTCTTCGTAGGACATTCCCCTTGGCTCTGGAACTGCCCTTGTTCTAAAACTTTGCACTTTCTCTAATTTCTTGACGTGCTGGATGAAGTGTGGGTTCCAAACAGGTTCTGTATACTCCAGTATTGGTTTGACGTACACGGTGTACAGTGTCTTGAACGATTCCTTTCTAAGGTATCGGAACGCTATTCTCTGGTTTGCCAGGCGCCCATATGCTGCAGCAGTTATCTTCTTGATGTGTGCTTCCGGAGACTTGCTCGGTGTTATACTCACCCCAAGATCTTTCTCCTTGAGCTATGTTTGCAGTCTTTGGCCACCTAGCCTATACTCCATCTGCGGTCTTCTTTGCCTTTCCCCGATCTTCATGACTTTGCATTTGGTGGGGTAAAATTCGAGAAGCCAGTTGCTGGACCAGGTGTCCAGCCTGTCCAGGTCTCTTTGAAGTCCTGCCTGATCCTCATCTGATTTAATTCTCCTCATTAACTTCACATTATCTGCAAACAGACACACTTCTGAGTCTGACCTTTCCATCATGTCAATCACATATACCAAAAATAGCACTGGTCCTAGGACCGACCCCTGTGGGACCTCGCTCGTCACAGGTGCCCACTGTGATACCTCATCACGTACCATGACTCGTTGTTGCCTCCCTGTCAGATATTCTCTGATGCATTGCACTGCCCTTCTTGTTATACGCGCCTGATCCTCTAGCTTGTGCACTAATCTCTTGTGAGGAACTGTGTCGAAGGCCATCTTGTAATCCAAGAAGAGGCAATCAACCCACCCCTCTCTCTCGTGTCTTCTGTTACTTTGTCATAAAACTCCAGAAGTTTGTGACACAAGATCTGCCTTCCATAAATCCGTGCTGGTTGGTGTTTATATTCTTGTTCCGTTCCAGGTGCTCCACCACTCTCCTCCATGACTTTGCATACTATACACGTCAGTGACACTTGTTTATAGTGCCTCTTTTCTGTCTCCTTTTTTAAAAATGGGAACTCCATTTGCCGTCTTCCATACCTCAGGTAGTTGCCCAGTTTCGAGGTTAGTGGTTAGTGGCACACACAGCATTTCTGCTCCCTCTCTAAGGACCCACTGGGAGATGTTGTCCAGTCCCATTGCCTTTGAGGTATCAAGGTCCCTTACAGCTTCTTCACCTCTTCCTCAATTGTATGTCATCCAACACTTGTTGGTATATTCCTTGTTGGTGTCCCTCTCTGTTCTGTCCTCCCAGAGGCCTTTCTGTCTCCACTTAAATCTCATGTTGAGCTCCTCACATACCTCTTGATCGTCTCTTGTGAGTTCCCCACCTTCTTTCATCAGCCTGTTCACCTGATCTTTGACAGCTGTCTTTTTCCCAATGTGGCTATACAGCAGTTTCGGGTCAGACTTGACTTTCGATGCTATGCCGTTTTCGTACTGTCGCTGGTTTTCCCTCCTTATCTGTGCATACTCGTTTCTGGCTCTTCGACTAATCTATTTTCCCGAGCCTTTGTCTCGTGTACCTTTTCCATTCTCTGGTGCACTTAGTTTTTGCCTCCCTACACCTTTGGGTAAACCAAGGATTCGCTTTGGTCTTCCCATTATTTCTATTACCCTTGGGAACAAACCTTTCCTCTGCCTCCTTGCATTTTGTTGTTAAATATTCCATCTCGTTTACTGACTTTCCTACCAGTTCTCTAACCAACTGAACCTCCTGCAGGAAGTTCCTGTGTGTGTGTGTGTACTCACCTATTTGTGGTTGCAGGGGTCGAGTCACAGCTCCTGGCCCCGCCTCTTCGCTGATTGCTACTAGGTCCTCTCTCTCCCTGCCCCATGAGCTCTATCATACCTCGCCTTAAAACTATGTATGGTTCCTGCCTCTACCACATCACCTTCTAGGCTATTCCATGGCCTGACTACTCTATGACTGAAGAAATACTTCCTAACATCCCTTTGATTCATCTGAGTCTTCAACTTCCAATTGTGACCTCTTGTGTCTGTGTCCCATCTCTGGAACATCCAATCTTTGTCCACCTCGTCTATTCCGCGCAGTATTTTATATGTCGTTATCATGTCTCCCCTGACCCTCCTGGCCTCCAGTGTCGTCAGGCCGATTTCCCTCAACCTTTCTTCATAGGACAATCCCCGTAGATCTGGGACTAGTCTTGTTGCAAACCTTTGCACTTTCTCTAATTTCTTGACGTGCTTGACTAGGTGTGGATTCCAAACTGGTGCTGCATACTCCAGTATGGGCCTGACGTAGATGGTATACAGAGTCTTAAACGAATCCTTACTGAGGTATCGGAACGCTATCCGTAGGTTTGCCAGGCGCCCGTATGCTGCAGCAGTTATCTGATTGATGTGCGCCTCAGGAGATATGTTCGGTGTTATACTCACCCCCAGATCTTTTTCCTTGAGTGAGGTTTGCAGTCTTTGGCCATCTAAACTATATTGTGTGTGCGGTCTTCCTTGCCCTTCCCCAATCTTCATGACTTTGCATTTGGCAGGGTTAAATTCAAGGAGCCAGTTGCTGGACCAGGCTTGTAGCCTGTTCAGGTCTCTTTGTAGTCCTGCCTGATCCTCGTCCGATTTGATTCTTCTCATTAACTTCACATCATCTGCAAACAAGGACACTTCTGAGTCTATCCCTTCCGTTATGTCGTTCACGTATACCAAGAACAGCACAGGTCCTAGGACTGACCCCTGTGGAACCCCGCTTGTCACAGGCGCCCACTCTGACACCTCGTCGCGTACCATGACTCGTTGTTGCCTCCCTGTCAGATATTCTCTGATCCATTGCAGTGCCTTTCCTGTTATGTGTGCCTGGTCCTCTAGCTTTTGCAGTAACCTCTTGTGAGGAACTGTGTCGAAGGCCTTCTTGAGGTCCAAAAATACGCAGTCGATCCACCCCTCTCTCTCTTGTCTTACTTCTGTCACCTTGTCATAAAACTCTAGTAGGTTTGTGACACAGGATTTTCCTTCCCTGAAACCGTGCTGGTTGTCAATTATACACTTGTTTCTTTCCAGGTGCCCCACCACTCTCCTCCTGATGATCTTCTCCATGACCTTGCATACTATACACGTTAGTGATACAGGTCTGTAGTTTAGTGCCTCATGTCTGTCTCCCTTTTTAAAAATTGGGACTACATTTGCCATTTTCCATACCTCAGGGAGTTGCCCAGTTTCAAATGATGTGTTGAAGATCTTTGTTAATGGCTCACACAATATCTCTGCTCCCTCTTTAAGGACCCATGGAGAGATGTCTGGTCCCACCGCCTTTGAGGTGTCAAGTTCGCATAGCAGCTTCTTCACCTCCTCCTTGGTTATATGTACCTCATCTAGCACTTGCTGGTGTGCCCCCCAGTTCTGATTTCTTGGAGTCCTACTGGTTTCCACTGTAAATACCTCTTTAAATCTTGTGTTGAGCTCCTGACATACCTCTCGGTCGTTTCTTGTGAATTCCCCATCACCCTTCCTCAGTCTGATTACCTGGTCCTTGACTGTTGTTTTCCTCCTGATGTGGCTGTACAACAGCTTCGGGTCAGTCTTTACTTTTGATGCTATGTCATTTTCATATTGTTTCTGAGCCTCCCTTCTTATCTGTGCATATTCGTTTCTGGCTCTTCGGCTGATTTCTTTATTTTCCTGAGTTCTCTGTCTTCTGTACCTTCTCCATTCACTAGTACACCTAGTTTTTGCCTCCCTACACCTTTGGGTGAACCAAGGACTCGTTCTGTTCTTCCCATTATTTCTGTTTCCCTTGGGAACAAACCTCTCCTCTGCCTCCTTGCATTTTGTTGCTACATAGTCCATCATTTCTTGTACTGGTTTTCCTGTCAGTTCCCTCTCCCACTGAATGTCTTGAAGGAAGTTCCTCATGCCTGAGTAGTTCCCCCTTTTGTAGTTTGGTTTTTCCCAGCCTATTCCTGCTACTCTCTCCACTTGGAGCTCAACTATGTAGTCGAAGCACAGAACCACATGATCACTAGCTCCCAGGGACCTTTCATACATGATACCCTCGATGTCCGAACTACTCATGGTGAATACAAGGTCCAACCTTTCTGGTTCATCCTCTCCTCTCTCTCTGGTAGTGTCTCTAACATGTTGATGCATGAGGTTCTCCAGTACCACATCCATCATCTTGGCTCTCCATGTTTTGGGACCCCCATGGGGCTCCAGGTTTTCCCAGTCAATCTCCTTGTGATTGAAATCACCCATAACTAGTAACTTTGCTCCCCCCATGTGTGCTCTCCTGGCCACCTCGGCTAGTGTGTCGATCATTGCTCTGTTGCTCTCATCGTATTCTTCTCTTGGCCTCCTGCAGTTCTGTGGTGGGTTGTACATTACTGCAATTATCACCTTATGTCCCCCAGACTGGATTGTTCCTACTAAGTAGTCCCTTTCGCCCATGCCATCTATTCCTTCCATTTTCTCAAAACCCCACTGGTTTTTAATGAGCAGTGCAACTCCTCCCCCTCTCCTCCCTCTGTCTTTCCTGAGGATTTGATATCCGGATGGAAAGATTGAATCTGTTATTATTCTGGTGAGTTTTGTTTCTGTGAGTGCTATTATGTCTGGGGATGTCTCTTTGATTCTTTCGTGCCACTCCTCATACTTGTTTGTTATTCCAGCCAGCTGCTGGACCAGGCCTGCAGCCTGTCCAGATCCCTCTGTAGTCCTACCTCATCCTCATGCGACTGACTGAGTGAGAGAGAGAGAGAGAGAGAGAGAGAGAGAGAGAGAGAGAGTGTGTGTGTGTGTGTGTGTGTGTGTGTACACGTACTCACCTAGTTGTGGTTGCAGGAGTCGAGTCACAGCTCCTGGCCCCCGCCTCTTCACTGGCCGCTACTAGGTTACTCTTCGTGCTACATGATCTCACCTCTTGTTACAACTATGTATGGATCCTCCCTCCACTACATCACTTCCCAGACTATTCCACTTCCTGACAACTCTATGACTGAAGAAATACTTCCTAACATCCCTGTGACTCATCCGAGTCTTCAACTTCCTACCGTAATCCCTTGTTAAAGTTTTCCATCTTTGGAACAGCCTGTCGATTCCTCTCAGATTTTTTATGTCGTCATCATGTCCTCCCTGTCTCTCCTGTCATCCAGTGTCGTCAGTTAGAGTTCTCTTAACCTCTACTTGTAGGACATACCCCTTAGGTCTGAGACTAGTGTCATGCAAACCTTTGCAATTTCTCTAGTTTTCTGACGTGCTTGGCTAGGTGACTGTTCCAAACTGGAGCTGCATACAATATGGGCTTGACTTAAACGGTGTACAGGATTCGGAACGATTCTTTACTGAGATGTCGGAATGCTTTTCTAAGGTTTGCAAGGCGCTCATATGCTGCAGCAGTTATTTGGTTGATGTGCTCCTCAGATGTGCTCTGTATTATATACACCCCAAGATCCTTTGAGATGGAGTTGAACTCCAGGAGCCAGCTGCTGGACCAGGCCTGCAGCCTGTCCAGATCCCTCTGTAGTCCTACCTCATCCTCATGCGACTGACCGAGTGAGAGAGAGAGAGAGAGAGAGAGAGAGAAAGAGAGCGGAATCGGTAATTATTTATGCATGCGTATTTGCCTGTGTGTACATGTCTACACTTTCAGGTACACACGTGTTGATCACAATACAGACATGAACGTAATTACATACACGACTCCATGAAATTCCAGCATACTTCCAATATCTGTAAAAATAAATTGAACGTTAACATCGACCGAACATATATTTTTAGCAGTTGTATAAATGTGGAAGGTAATGGTGTTGCCAGCCTGGCATGACCGTCAAGTTTAGCAAACAAATGTCATGGAGTCGTCGTGTTTTTGTGTCAGGGATGTGGCTATACTGCTGATATAACCAGACGCATAACAAACGGAGTAAAGCTGCAGTTGGCAACATTTCATGGATATTATGATCGTTCATAATGGAATCAGCAGGTTTTTTGGGGGGGAGGGGTTTTCCCCCTTTCTCACACACACACACACACACACACACACACACACACTGGGACACACACACGACTCCTGCAACCACAAAAAAGCGAGTATGTGCTCTCTCTCTCACACACACACACACACACACACACACACACACACACACACACACACACACACACACACACACACACACACACACACACACACACATACACACAAATGTAGTCCTAATTTTTAAAAAAGGAGACAGACACGAAGCATTAAACTATAGACCAATGTCAAGGACGGGAAATCCTATGTCACAAACCTACTGGAGTTCTATGACAGGATGACGGCAATAAGACAAGAGAGATTGAGAGGGGTGGGGAGATTGCATATTCTTAGACTGTAAGAAGGCGTTTGACACAGTTTCACACAAGAGGAGGAGGACCAAGCAGGGATAACAAGGAAGGCAGTGTAATGGATCAGGGAATACCTGTTAGGAAGACAACAGCGAGTCATGGTACTGGGTGACGAGCGGGGTTCCACAGGGGTCAGTCCTAGGACCGATGCTGTTTCTGGTATTTGTAAACGACATGACGGAAGGAATAGACTCCGAAGTGTCACTGTTTGCAGATGGTGTGAAGTTGATGAGAAGAATTCAGTCGGACGAGGGCCAGGCAGAACTACAAAGCGATCTGGACATTCCGCAGACCTGGTCCAGCAACTGGCTCCTTGAGTTCAACCCCACCAAGTGCAAAGTCATGAAGACTGTAGAAGGGCAAAGAAGACCGCAACGGAGTACAGTCTAGGGGTTCCGAGACTACAAACCTCACTCAAGGAAAAAAATCTTGGGGCGAGTATAACAACGGGCATATCTGAGGCGCACATCAACCAAATAACTGCTGCAGCATACGGGATCCTAGCTAACAAACCTAAGAACAGCATTCCGACATCTCAATAAAGAAACGTTCACGATCCTGTACACAGTGTACGTTACACCTATATTGGAGTATGCAGCACCAGTTTGGAATCCACACCTAGCCAAGCACATAAGGAAACGAGAGAAAGTGCAAAGGTTTGCAACAAAACTATTCCCGGAGCTAAGGGGCATGTCCTACGAAGAAAGGTTAAGGGAAATCGACCTGACGACACTGGAGGACAGCAGAGATAGGGGGGATATGATAACGACATATAAAATACTGAGAGGAATCGACAAGTTGGACAGAGACAAGATGTTCCAGAGATAGGACACAGCAACATGGGGTCACAGTTGGAAGTTGAAGACTCAAATGAATCACAGAGATGTTAGGAAGTATTTCTTCAGAGTTGTCAGGAAGTGGAATAGTCTGGGAAGTGATGATGTGGAGGCCGGATCCATAGATAGCTTTAAGAAGAGGTATGATAAAGCTCATGGTACAGAAAGAGGGACCTAGTAGCGACTTGTGTAGAGGCGGGGCCAGGAGCTGTGACTCGATCCCTGCAACCACAACTAGGTGAGTACACACACACACAGCATGCATCCCCAGACACTGGCAATAACAGCTGCCAAGCTCACAGTGATGTACAGTCCACCAGGAGACCAAGCTAGGATTATGACGACAACAGTGCGATGGTAAACACGACTGATGTGACTGGAATAGCATACACGGCCAATGCAAAACTACTGATCACGGGAGACGTCAACCTACAGGAAACAGAATAGGAAAGTCTGGAGCTACTTGGAGGATCGGAAACGTTAAGAGGTAAATTGTTGGTGGCGGCGATGGCAAAACTTGATGAATCAGCATGACGGACACAACGGAGGCGGCGACGAGGCAACGAGGACTGACCTCGTGTTCCTCCACAGTGAATCTGATGCAGGGGACATTGAATATAAGAGGCCTCTCGACTACAGAGTACTGAGGTACAAATAGCTTGTATTAGTGAACGTGGGGAGAAGCGGTGTGAGAAGAGACAAACCTGACTTCTAAAGATTAGTCAGTCATGAAGGCGTTCCTGAGCAGTGTGCCATGGGATAGGGAGCTAGCAGGAAAGACAGTAATCGAAATGATGAATTATGTAGTAAGAGTTTGCCGAAAGGCAGAGGAAAGTTTATACCCAGATGCAGAAGCGCAGACAAAAAGAAACTGAGCTCCTAGCTCACCCAGAGGTGCAGGGAAGCAAGAACTAAATCACAAGTGTGTGGAAGATATACAGAAGGCAAAGAATACCAGAAAATAAGGAAGTTAGCAGAGAAGTCAGAAATGGACACACACGGGTAATAGAGACTGAACTATAATTTTAGGATGACAGCACTGAAAACCAAAGTTGCTATAACAACCATATCAGAAAGATAACCGTTATAAATCAGGTTATGAGGGTGAAGAAGGTTGAAGAGGAGCTCGTTAAGAATAAACAAGAAGTGTGACGAGTTAAATAAAAGATATAGTGAGGTATTCTCAGACGAATCAGAAACAGTCAGAGAGGATGCACCAACCCAGCACAAACAAGAGAAGTGAAGAAACTACTGAGTGAGCTAGATACCTCGAAGGCAATGTGACTTGACAATTATCTCTGTGTGGGTTCTGAGCATTGGAGCAGAAGGATTGGGTGAAGTGCTAACAGTGATTTTCAAGTCAACTGAAACCAAACAACTCCAGAGGCCTGAAAAAACCGAAGTCCCGCTGTTTAAACAAGGTGGCAGGAAGTGCAGCATTAAAGACCGTTGTCATTGACATGCAGAGTATGTAATGTTCTGGAGCAGCACCACGGATTTACAGATGGTAAATCCTGTTTCTCAAATCTGCTGGAGTTTTATGGCATTGTACAAGTTTCGTTACTCAGGAGAGAAAAGAGTGGTGAGTGGATTGTATATTTTTTGGATAATAAGAAGGTATTCGATACAGTACCTCATAAGAGACTTGAGACAAAAGTCACAGGAACAGGCAGGAATAGCAGTTAATATTGGCTTTACTGCTGGTGTTACTTCTCATGGTAATGTTGGTAGTTTTCTTTGTGTTACTGGTAGTGCTTTTGTTTTTGCTGGTATTACTGTTAGTGTTGGTTGTGTTCCTGTTGCTATTGGTATTAATGTTAGTATTACTGTTTTGTGATCCTGTTGGTGTTAAAGCTTGTTATTGTTACTGTTCGTCACTGTTGGCGTTATTAATATTAATGTTTGTTACTGTTAATGCTGGCTTTACAGATCGTGTCGCCATTGGTGTAGCTGTTCGTGTTGGTGTTGTAGTCGTGATTTTGTTGACGTTACTGTTGGTGTTACTGATATTACTATTGGTATCACTGTTGATATCACTGTTCATGTAACTGTTGATATTACTGTAGAATGGATGCTATGCCACTGGTGATCTTCTTTAAATCACTTGCTCTGTCTAGCCTGGCATACTGCTGTACACTATCAGCCCCTTTCAAGGCAGGCGACATAACACATCTAGTAGAGAATTTACAGCGAATCTTAACTACACGTATTAATTCAGAAGAGCACCTTAATTACTGGGAACGTTTGGAGTCCTTTAACCAACACTCCTTGGAATGCAAGTAAGAAAGATACGTCATAATCTTCACCTGCAAAATCCTAGAGGGTCTGGTCCCAAATCTGCACACAGAAATAACTCCCTACGAAAGCAAAAGACTCGGCAAACGGTGCAACATACCTTCAACGAAAATCAGGGGCGACATGAGTACACTAAGAGAAAACACTAAGTGCCAGGGGCCCAAAACTGTTCAACAGCCTCCCATCAGGCATAAGGGGAATTACCAATAGGCCCTTGGCCGCCTTCAAGAGGGAGCTTCACAGATACCTAAAGCCAGTAACCGATCAGCCGGGCTATGGTTCAGACGTTGGACTGCGTGCTGCCAGCAGTAACAACCTGGGTGATTTGTCCCAGATCCACCGGGAGGTCTGGTGGAGGTCCGGACTGCGGGGGGCGTTGACCCCCGGAATGACCTCCATGTAGGTTCCGTTATCATCATGGCCCTGGCTATGCTTCCCCTCCCATGGTATCTGATAACACACGGTCTTTGTTGCACGGTAACAGAAAGGCGCACGCACAGAAGCAGACACACGGTTTATCCCACGGACACGAACTCGCGTGTGGAGTCATGCATGGAGGTGGATAATACGAACATTAATAAAGAAGTGAACAAAGTTGACTTACTAACTGAATATGGTAACATAACGAACGACCTTTAATTACGAAAAATAACACTCAGGTAAAACTTTTTAACATAACGAATGAACTAAGCGCACGAACGGTAATTACCAACATAATGTACGAACGGAAAAAAAATAACACAATAACTAACAGTCCATAACGACGAACAGAAAGTACCAACGTAAACTGAACACGAACGGAACATATCAACAGGAGAGAGAGATAGAGAGGGAAAGGGAGAGAGGGAGGGAGAGATGTTGAGGGGGGGGGAGGGAGCAGCGTTCCCCGGTTTTATGACTCTCTGTTAATCCCGTTGTGATGGAAGACCCAGTTAAATTTTTGTTGCGTATATCTGGTCGTTGGCGTTTAATTAATACGTATTTACAGCTTCATATTGAACAACAGCTTTTTCTATTATGTTCCATTTTAACATCAAAGATTAAGTTAAATCACTTTTTACCTCGTAAATTGTGTGATAGATCATGATACTTCTAGCCCTTCAGTTTTATAGAAATGCTAAATTTATATATATATATATATATATATATATATATATATATATATATATATATATATATATATATATATATATATATGTCGTGCCGAATATGTAAAACTGGTCAATTAGCAAGAACTCATTTAAAATTAAGTCTTTTCCAAAATTTTCTCTTATACGTTTAAAGATATATATTTTTCATTAATGTTCATGTAAAAAATTTTAATTTTGCACCAAAAGAATCTTAGAAAACTTACCTAACCTTATTATAACAACAACAATTTATTTTTGCCTAACCCAACTAAATATATTTTAGATTTGTTTACAATGAAATAAATTTTTTTGATTAGGTTCAAAATGATTTTGGCGAAATTATTGCATACACAAATTTTCGCTTGTCTTATATGGCAAGATGAGCGTTGCTATTTAAGCCAAGATCGCAAGTTCTGCCTATTCGGCACGACATATATATATATATATATTTATATATATATATATTATATGTATATATTTGTTTATATATATATATATATATATATATATATTTATACACACACACACACATACACACACACACACACACACACACACACATACACACATACACACATACACAATTACAGCAACCACAGGGGGACGAGAGGTAAAGACTGAAGTTTCTGTAAGCTTTTCACGTTGTAAAGAGTTCTTTAGGCGAGCGTCCAATAACACAGTTTAGTCTAAAAAACGACAGCAGTTTGCCGGACAGTTGATGGATTGAGTTCTGTATCTGCATATTTTTAGAAGATCGAGTGATGTGTCTGATCATTAATCAGTACATAACTTATTTTAATGTTTATAGGGGTGGAATGCTAAGCTAGTGCGGAGGGCCTGGGTCAGACGACCAAACGCTCGAGTGGCGGATCATCATATGACTAAGACCCCCATCAGAAAACACTTATCCTGTTTCCTGACAAATTTAACCTAACATAATAGTAACTGCAGTAACATTAAAGGCGGATGAATTATAAGGAGACTGGCCTTGAAGGTTTAAAGATAATTGAAAATTAATGAACTCAGGAACTAGACAGTGGGAAAGAATATTGTTGAAGAAGAGAAAGTTGAAGAGATATGGTGCATAGCACCAGTTTGCTGTTATTTGAAGGTTGTATCTGGTTTGAAGATGAATGATTAGTGGAATGACGAGCTAAAGATTTCACTATGTAGAGTGAAATACGGAAGGCAGAGTATATGGAAAGAATAAAGTGAGGCAAAGTAAGTGAATAGGAAGTGCAGCGACGAGCCAATGATAGCTTAGAATTATTAGATGAATCTTTATCAACAGATTTTGCCGAGAATAAACAGGTGTGTGCGCGTGCGAGAGAGAGAGAAAGATAAAGATAGAGGGAGGGAATGAAGCGGAATGAAAGTACCTGTTTAATTGTGGTTTTATGGGGTGAGTCTGTGCTTCTGGCCTCTCCTGCTGTCTTCAAGAGCGATCATTCACTATTCCTGATATCTACTCTCTAAAACGGTACATGGTCTCTGCTTTCACCACTTCCTCGTCCAAACATCATTAACTGCTTAACTATTCTGAGACTGAAGTACTTTCTAACAATCCGGCGCTCATCTGCGTCATAATCTTTCATGTGTGTCCTTTTGTCTAGAGTCTTGTCCTTCCACATGGCTGAGTGGCAGAGATGGGACGCAGTTCTGCTTGAACACAACGTAATTGAGTCACTAATCACCTCTTTCCTGTTTGTCAACAAGCGGCTGATTCTCTGCACTGTTTCTTATTTGAAGATTGAGTATTAAAGTATCTCGTACGTCGTAATCACGTCTTCATTGGTTCTTCTGTTTTAAGTGTGATGTTTAATTCCTTTAGTCTCTTTAATGGTCATTCTTTATAGCTCTTAGAGTAGCCTCTGCGAATCTATATCCTTCCTCAGGTGTGGCTGTATCCTGGTGCTGCGTACTCTAGATTCTGTGCTACAGAGAATATAGGGTTCTGAAGAACTTTAAGAATTCTGAATGCAGTCGTAGGTTTGCCTTTTTGTTTACGCTGCCGAGGTTATGTCCTACACAAATATGGTGTCAGGTTCAGGTCTGTCCTCTAGCTAGATCCTTCAGTTTCTTCTGAATTACTGTGTATTATTTTCTGCTGGAAATGGGGATTTAATATTTATTCTTCTCGGCAAGTTGGAATTTGGTTAAAATATATTACGTATTTTTAGGTACAATTAACCGACAAAGAGATAAAAGCGGGAAGCATAAGCCAGCGTACGACGTATTATAGTTTCACAGAGCGATGTTATTCCCTTGATTACTGTTAATGTTGGAGAATGGGTTGTGTAGTTTCTTCTGCGTCCTTTCCATTTGCTGAGGTCCTCCAATCTGCATGTCTTCTCTCCTCCTCCGATTTTCGGATCATAAGTTTTATTACATATAGTCATTAGGAAGTGCTAAATCTGTAAGGGTCATACAGCGCCCGAGGACTGTAAGGGGTAATCAGTGATCGAACGAAGAGAAAGTAGCTCTACTTCTGATCACGACCCACTGTAGGATCTGAGTTTCATAATCTTGCACTTGTTGGGAGTTGACGTTCCATAATCACCTGCAGACTGTCCAGGTCCTCTTGTAGCGTTTTCCTATCGCGTCATCAGTCGTGTCATTTATACATATCAGGAACGGTATTGGTGCTTATATTAATCCTTTCGGGAAAGTTCATGAAACGTTTGTCCATCCTATTAATCCTTTCGGAAAACTTCATGAAACGTTTGTCCATCCTATTAATCCTTTCAGAAAAGTTCATGAAACGTTTGTCCATCCTGTTAATCCTTTCGGGAAAGTTCATGAAACGTTTGTCCATCCCGACACCACCTCCCGGAAAATCATTCTCTATCTAGTTCCACTCCGGCATTTCTTGATCCAGCGAAGAGCATTCCTCATCATCCCTGTCTGCTCTTCCAGTGAAAGACACGGTCTCTTGTGGGGAGGTGTCGATTATTTTCCTGCGGTAAAAGAAATACGCTGTTCACTTTGACAACTTTCTCCTGCCTAATTTCTGCAGTTGTAGATTTAAGAGTTGGAAACCGACCAGGGGGAGCAGTTATATATTGAATGAAAATCAATATTACTTAGAATTCTAGGAAATTTGTAAGGCATATGAGGCATTTTTCCCTGTGAGGCATAATTTTTATTCGGGCATTTTTCTCGGTGAAGTATTTCCCTTGAGGCATCATTTTTAGTGTGGGGCATGATTCACCTGTGTGGCGTCATTCACCTGTGTGGCGTCATTCAAATGTGAGGCGTCATTCACGTGTGAGGCGTCATTCAAATGTGAGGCGTCATTCACCTGTGAGGCGTCATTCACCTGTGAAGCGTCATTCATCTGTGAAGCGTCATTCACCTGTGAGGCGTCATTTACCTGTGAGGCGTCATTCACCTGTGAGGCGTCATTCACCTGTATGACGTCATTCACCTGTGTGGCATCATTCACCTGTGAGGCGTCATTCACCTGTGAAGCGTTATTCACCTGTGAGGCGTCATTCACGTGTGAGGCGTCATTCACGTGTGAGGCGTCATTCACGTGTGAGGCGTCATTCACGTGTGAGGCGTCATTCACGTGTGAGGCGTCATTCACGTGTGAGGCGTCATTCACGTGTGAGGCGTCATTCACGTGTGAGGCGTCATTCACGTGTGAGGCGTCATTCACGTGTGAGGCGTCATTCACGTGTGAGGCGTCATTCACGTGTGAGGCGTCATTCACGTGTGAGGCGTCATTCACGTGTGAGGCGTCATTCACGTGTGAGGCGTCATTCACGTGTGAGGCGTCATTCACGTGTGAGGCGTCATTCACGTGTGAGGCGTCATTCACGTGTGAGGCGTCATTCACGTGTGAGGCGTCATTCACGTGTGAGGCATCATTGACTTGTGTGGCGTCATTCACCTGTGGCGTCATTCAACTGAGGCGTCATTCACGTATGAGGCGTCATTCACCTGTGAAGCGTCATTCACCTGTGAGGCGTCATTCATCTGTGAGACGTTATTCACGTGAGGCGTCATTCACGTGTGAGGCGTCATTCACGTGTGAGGCGTCATTCACGTGTGAGGCATCATTGACTTGTGTGGCGTCATTCACCTGTGGCGTCATTCATCTGTGAGGCGTCATTCACCTGTATGGCGTCATTCACCTGTGAGGCGTCATTCACCTGTGTGGCGTCATTCACCTGGGAGGCATTCAGCTGTGAGGCGTCATTCATCTGGGAGGCATCATTAACCTGTGAGGCGTCATTCACCTGTGAGGCGTCATTCACCTGTGTGGCGTCATTCACCTGGGAGGCATCATTAACCTGTGAGGCGTCATTCACCTGGGAGGCGTCATTCACCTGTGGCGTCATTCACCTGGGAGGCATCATTAACCTGTGAGGCGTCATTCACCTGGGAGGCGTCATTCACCTGTGTGGCGTCATTCACCTGTGGCGTCATTCACCTGGGAGGCATCATTAACCTGTGAGGCGTCATTCACCTGTGAGGCGTCATTCACCTGTGTGGCGTCATTCACCTGGGAGGCATTCAGTTGTGAGGCGTCATTCACCTGGGAGGCGTTATTCACCTGTGTGGCGTCATTCACCTGTGGCGTCATTCACCTGGGAGGCATCATTCACCTGTGAGGCGTCATTTTCACCTGTGAGGCGTCATTCACCTGTGAGGCATCATTCACCTGTGTGGCATCATTCACCTGTGAGGCATCATTCACCTGTGAGGCATCATTCACCTGTGAGGCATCATTCACCTGTGAGGCATCATTCACCTGTGAGGCATCATTCACCTGTGAGGCATCATTCACCTGTAAAGCATCATTCACCTGTGAGGCATCATTCACATGTGAGGCATCATTCACCTGTGTGGCATTATTCACCTGTGAGGCATCATTCACCTGTGAGGCATCATTCACCTGTGAGACAACATTCACCTGTGTGGTATCATTCACCTGTGAGGCATCATTCACCTGTGAGACAACATTCACCTGTGTGGTATCATTCACCTGTGAGGCATCATTCATCTGTGTGGCATCATTCACCTGGGAGGCATCATTCACCTGGGAGGCATCATTCACCTGTGAGACAACATTCACCTGTGAGGCATCATTCACCTGTGAGACAACATTCACCTGTGTGGTATCATTCACCTGTGAGACAACATTCACCTGTGTGGTATCATTCACCTGTGAGGCATCATTCATCTGTGTGGCATCATTCACCTGGGAGGCATCATTCACCTGGGAGACATCATTCACCTGTGAGGCGTCATTTACCTGTGTGGCATCATTCACCTGGGAGGCATTCACTTGTGAGGCGTCATTCACCTGTGAGGCGTCATTCACCTGGGAGGCGTCATTCACCTGTGGCGTCATTCACCTGGGAGGCATCATTCACCTGTGAGGCGTCATTCACCTATGAGGCGTTATTCACCTGTGAGGCATCATTCACCTGTAAGGCGTCATTCACCTGTGAGGCATCATTCACCTGCGAGGCGCCATTCACCTGTGAGGCATCATTTTCCCTGTTTAAAGCCTTTGATGGCTATCTTGCTAAACCCCTGATCTCCACAGCTGATTCTTCATTACGTTAAATATAATGTAAATGAACGATTCCAGCTTGTACTTCAATCCTGTCTATCTCCCTTCTTGAATATTGAAGCAGTAAATAAATTCGTTTGGATAATTCATCTCAAAGACGTGGTGGAGGCTTGATCCTCCGTCTGGTGAACGCCAGACAGGACGCCGTTCTTATTCGTACTTACCTAGATGAATACTGGAGCAGCATTTGCTATTTACCGTCTTCCAGAATGTGCTCTGTCTATTGATTTCATATCGATTTTTGCAAACAGTTCGCATAACACCTGTGAACAGAGGATCGACCCCCTTCTAACTGCTTTAACACTTTATATCATAACTAACAATAATTATAATAATAACAACCAACGGTACTACTACTAATAAAATCCTCACTGCACCCAAGGAGACACCTTGTCAGGTTTAGTTTATCTTTGTGCCCGATTAACTTCATTATTGGCCTGTCCATTCCCTCCAAGTCTCTTAACTCCATCCCTCCCACGTTTCCTCGCTCAAAATTTTTCCTGCTAACGCTTGTTTGGTTCCTCGTTGATCTCGCTTCCATTACTTGTCATTGCTCCTTCCTCAAGTACTATTGTTTGGTTCCTTCCTATCATCTGTCTGATGTGATTGTGTGTATGTTTTAGTTCTGACTTTGCTCTTTCCCCTTTATCTGGCTTATGTGTCTCTTCCTCTCTCTTCACTCCTGGCCATTTGTCACTGGTCTCTTCATGTCGCATCTCAGTATTTCCTCTGTTTTCCGCATTTTTCCATTATTTAGTACTATTTTGCCTTTGCTTCTCTGCAATTGTGGTTGAACCGTAGTCTGTATTTTTTCACTTATGTGAGTTTTTGGTATGAGTTACTTGCCAACCTGCTGGCACTCTCCTGTTAGGCACTGTTGCACCTGTTGTCTTTTCTTCCATTTTCATTTTAAGGATATCTATCATCCGAGAATAGTTGCCTCTCCTGTAATCTGGTTTCTCTCTTTCTTGCTTCCATCTCACTTTCAACATTCATTTCCAGCAGGCAGACAAAACATATGACATAGGACTGCTCAAAGTTTAGATTCGTATTCTCCGTCTCCTATATGTATCCTGCCTCACATGTGAAGTTAAATTAATTATTTGTAACTACAGAAGCAGAGATGTAGTTGGTGTGTCCTATTTTCATATTTTTTTCAACATTTATTTAAAAAAATCCAATAGCTGTAGCACTTATTACTTTCTCTTTTAAATTATGCCATTTGTCAACCACTTCGGTTTCACTTTATCGCATATTTTCAACTTTCGGCTCTTGTTCCTGCTGCAGGCATTACAAAATCGTTCATATCTATTAATTCATGCCCTTTTATATAGTAATCATATCTCCTCCTCCTCTCCCCATGTCAACCAACGTAGGCATCTCCAGTTTTTTCATGTCTTCAACATAACTCCTATTGTTTTAAATTCTGTGGCCAATTTATGTTTCTGTTTTGAACCTTTTAAAATAAAAAAAAATCTTGATTAAGTTTAACCTGGATATCATCACGAGTCCGGCGGTTTGTGGTGTGTGCGTGCGTGTGTGATATTACACGTCTAAGGTCAACGTCAACCACTGACATACACCGCTGAGGCTAGCACTCTTCACCGTGGATAGGTGTATTATTAAGCCGACACTGGACTGGTGTCGGCGACCTCGGGCGATAGTATTACCTCTATAATACACTGCAGGTACACACTCCACTCCTGCCTTTATGTATTACCTAAAATACACTGCAGGTACACTTTCCACCCCTACATTAGTGCATTACCTCAAAAATACACTGCAGGTACACTTTCCACCCCTACATTAGTGCATTACCTCAAAAATACACTGCAGGTACACTGTCCACTGCCGCGTTAGTTAGTGTACTATATTACAATGGTTCCTGAAGGTACTCTCATAGATCCTTACTATTGAATTGTTACTAAATATTATTTATTACTGGTATTAATTAGCACTGATACTTTCAACAATTATAATTCACTTACCACATATTCTGAAGGAGAGTTATAGAGGTTTCCTGGCGGGTTAAAGAGGATTGGACAAATAACTCCATTACATATATCTCACTGAAATGCAGTTAGCAGCAGCAAGGAAATTATTCTGCAGCCGTGAGCACTTCCGACGGCCTGGGTAATCACAGTCACACTAAAGTAATCGTGTTCTCTTATGTATATATATTTTTTCTTTGTGGAAAATATAAACAAACTTCGAGAGGATTGCTTGCTAAGTGCATTACATTAATTTCACAAGAGTATAACGAGAGATGTAAACACCGGGTCTAGTACTCCAGCGGTGCGTGGATGACTTCGACACGCAAGAAGGAATAACGCAGAAATAGTGAAGAACTGACTTGGTAGAGGGGAAAGACAAGCAGAGTCAGGTGTGCAACACTCCCCCAACCAGCGCCTGCACTGAACTGACTCTGGTACCTCCACTCCACCCGACTCTCCTCCTCCATCCCCCTTCACGTCCTACTCTTTCCCACTCGTCCTAATCCTCTTCGTTTTGCGTCCTACTTCTCCTTCAGTCCTCCACATCTTCCCTCGTCCTCCTTCAATCCTCCACCTCTCCCTTCGTTCTCCCTCAACCCTCCTCTTCCCTCGTTCTCCCTCAATCCTCCACGTCTTCCCTCGTTCTCCCTCAGTCCTACACCTCTTCCCTCGTTCTCCCTTAATCCTACACCTCTTCTCGTTCTCCCTCAATCCTCCAGCTCTTCCCTCGTTCTCCCTCAGTCTTCCAGCTCTTCCCTTGTTCTCCCTCAATCTTCCAGCTCTTCCCTTGTTCTCCCTCAATCCTCCAGCTCTTCCCTCTTTCTCCCTCAATCCTCCAGCTCTTCCCTCGTTCTCCCTCAATCCTCCAGCTCTTCCCTCGTTCTCCCTCAATCCTCCAGCTGTTCCCTTGTTCTCCCTCAATCCTCCAGCTCTTCCCTCGTTCTCCCTCAATCCTCCAGCTCTTCCCTTGTTCTCCCTCAATCCTCCAGCTCTTCCCTCTTTCTCCCTCAATCCTCCAGCTCTTCCCTCGTTCTCCCTCAATCCTCCATCTCTTCCCTCGTTCTCCCTCAATCCTCCATCTCTTCCCTCGTCCTCCCTCAATCCTCCATCTCTTCCCTCGTCCTCCCTTAATCCTCCATCTCTTCCCTCGTTCTCCCTCAATCCCCCATCTCTTCCCTCGTTCTCCCTCAATCCTCCAGCTCTTCCCTCGTTCTCCCTCAGTCCTCCACCTCTTCCCTCGTTCTCCCTCAACACCTCCATCTCTTCCCTATCCTTACCTAATCCACTTCCCCCTCCTGTGCCTCCTCCTTCTGTGCCTCCTCCTCCTGTGCCTCCTCCTCCTGTGCCTCCTCCTCCTGTGCCTCCTCTCCCCCTCCAAACCACCATCTCATCCACCATCTTCTCCCCCCTCCCCCCTTCCCACCCTGAAGCGCCTGTTTTCTATTCCTCCTATTTATCATAATTTCTTTATCATTATCTACACCCTAATTTTCCCGTGATTTGCGGACACGACTCGACAATTTTTTAGCACTTAAAGTCTCGTTTCCTGTTTCTTATCAGCGTCTCCTTGTTTATTATATATATTTATCTTATTCAAGAATTTATTCAAAACAATAACTCCATTCCAGGAATAAGAACATTAAACGACATTTCGGTCTGTCTCGGACCCCTGTCAAACCACATTATCAATCCGTTTATCAAGTTGTGACTTGACGATGGTTCATATCAGACCGAAACGTTGTCCAAGGGTTTTTTTCTTATCAAAATTTAGCGTAGCTGTGACGTGTTCCAACCACGTTAGTTTGGCTTCTATATTAAAAAATAGAAATACAGAGTAAAAACGAAATACAGAATGATGGAAAGTGAAGCAGCCTAAGAAATAAAGATATATAGTATCAACATTAACCGCATCAGCAACTGCTACTGATGATACCTTCAAGGAGATAGAGAGGAGAGTACCGTGATGATTATGCTGATGCTGCAGCAGCTGTTACTTCTGGTACCTTCTAGGAGGGAGAGGGGAGAGTGCTGTGAATATAATGCTGATGGTGCAGCAGCAGCTGCTACTTTTGGTACCTTTTAGGACGAAGAGGGGAGAGTGCTGTGATGATAATACTGATGCTGCAGCAGTAGCTCCTACTTCTGGTACCTTCAAGGAGGAGAGGGGAGAGTGCTGTGATGATAATGCTGAAGCTGCTGCTGGTACTTCAAGGAGGGAGAGGGGAGAGTGCTGTGATGATAATGCTGAAGCTGCTGCTGGTTATTCAAGGAGGGAGAGGGGAGAGTGCTGTGATGATAATGCTGAAGCTGCTGCTGGTTATTCAAGGAGGGAGAGGGGAGAGTGCTGTGATGATAATACTGATGCTGCAGCAGTAGCTCCTACTTCTGGTACCTTCAACTAGGAGAGGGGAGAGTGCTGTGATGATAGTGAACGTCTCTTAACCCTGGCTAATGGATTTATCCACACATTGCAAACGAAACTGATTACCTTCCATTCACCATGCTCCAAGCTTGGTGCTTCCATGTATACTGTATATACACAATGTGTTTCACTCGTAGGAGGCCCAGAGTCGGTACTCCCGTAGTTGCAACCGTCTTGTTCGTATATTATGTCTGTAGTAAACAGTCGTTTACATAATATACAAACCAGACGGTTGAAACTACGAAAGTAGCAACTCGGAGCCTACGAGTGAAACACCCTATAGTATATTATTATTTCTCTAAATATTGTTACTAGTACTGCATCAGTTGCTTCTACTGTAACTACTACTGCTGCTGTTATTGTAGATGCTACTACTGCTGTGGTCACTACAGTTACTCATGCTGTTATTATTGTTGCTTCTGTTCTGATATTGCTGCTGCTGCTGAAACTGTTATTACCGTTGCAGCTGCTACTGTGCACCTATTCCTGGTTTAGCTCATAATGTTGCTGCTTCTGTTACTGATGCTTTTGTTGCTATAGCTGCTACTGCTACGACTGTTCTGCTGTTTGCTGCTACTGCTGCTATTCCTATTTTTGCTACTACTGCTGCTTGCTATTCCTTTGGCTGATTCTTATTCTAAAGCTGTTAATTTAACTTCTACGATTGCTGATGAAGTTGCAGGTGGTGGTGTTACTGATACTTATCCAGCTGCTGTTACAGTTAGTGCTGATGTTGTTGTTGCAGTTGCTGCTCTTATTATTATTGCTACTACTACTAGTGCTGATGCTGTTGCAGTTGCTGCTATTACTGCTACTACTAATACTGTTACTACTAGTGTTATTACTACTACTGCTGCTACTACTACTACTGCTCTTACTACTACTACTGTTACTACTAATACTACTGTTACTACTAATACTACTACTGTTACTACTAATACTACTACTGTTACTACTAATACTACTACTGTTACTACTAATACTACTACTGTTACTACTAATACTACTACTGTTACTACTAATACTACTACTGTTACTACTACTGTTGCTACTAATACTACTACTGTTGCTACTACTACTACTACTACTGTTACTACTACTAATACTACTACTACTGTTACTACTACTGCTACTACTACTGTTACTACTAGTTTCTAGTTACTATTACTGTTACTACTACTACTGTTGCTACTACTAAATACTGCTATTGCTATTACTGTTGCTATTACCACTACTGCTATTACTATTATAACTACTACTACTACTACTAATGTTTATTACTATTGCGACTTACACTATTGATCTAGCGTCTTGTCTACTATTCTGATGTTGCTAATATTCTTAATTAACACTGTTACTGTTGCTACCACTGCTGTTGCTATTGCTACTAATATTATTGCTGCTCCTGATATTATTATTACATTGCCAATATTTAAAGAAATTAATATCCCTGTCATCTCGTTACTCCAGTGTACAAAACTAACTACATCAAGGGTCGGCAACCTACGGCCCGTGGGCCGGATTCGGCCCGTAAGCCGAAATACTCCGGCCCGCAAAACTACGCTCAGATGTGGCGGGAAGACACTCTATTTTTTTTTTTTTTGTATCGGCGGTGTTACAAGTCCGTATATAAGTTTACGTATGTGTTTAAAAATTTAAAAACCGACAGACACCAACACATTTGTGACTGTGACATGTGATTTGAAAGCCGAGTTTTCTTCCCGTGTCGCTGACATTCGCTCACACACGAGTGATTTCAGGCTGTTTGCTACTCCAGTTGACGTGGACATAGACATCGCACCAGAAAATGTTCAAATGGAATTTACTGAGATGCAGTACAGAGATGTATTAAGATCACTGTGACTCAAGAAATCGTAATGACACGATTGCAACCAATCTAGTGGCTAACGCGACGGGCTGGAGTTTTGAGACTCTATGACCGCGGGTTCAATCCCGGCCGGGGGTATGGTTTGTTTGCAATCGTGTCATTACGATTTCTTGAGTCATGCTGACGGCAGTGAAGGGACTTGAGCTAGAGTTCTTCACGGCCACGCTAGCTGGAGATACGTCTGTAAAACCTTGCATTTGTGGTCACAGTGGTGCCTGTGCTATCCTTCCTATGGTGTAGAAATATACCTAGTTGGATGAATCTTATTGTGGCTAGCTGGTCTAGTGGCTAACGCGACGGGCTGGAGTTTTGAGACTCTATGACCGCGGGTTCAATCCCGGCCGGGGGTATGGTATGTATTAAGATCAAAATTTAATACAACGTCCGTATCTCTACTAGAGTTCTACCAGAAATGTCTTCTTGAAACTGGTATTTATACCAACTTGGTAGATCACGAGAGAAAAATAAGGTCAGTGTTGGGCAGTATTGCATGGGGAACAAGAGTACATAAAGTACAGCCATAACATGGAGGACAAGAGTACATAAACAACAGCCATTACATGGAGGACAAGAGTACATAAGCTCCAGTTATGACATGCAGGACAAGAGTACATAAGCTCCAGCCATGACCAACGTTCCTCCCTATTACAAAGGAGCTAGGCACCTTTATAATGCAATAAATTAATACATCTCAATATCTAATTCTAAATTATAGTATCTTTACAAAGGCAAGGTGTCTCAAACACGTTATAAAATATATCCAGACAATAATACAGTGAAATACAAATTGTACTCCATGTATTAACACTGGAGAAAAACGGTAGACGCCGCATCAACGAAGTGTTCCCTTAGTTAAGTGCAGCAGTGTAACTCGAAAGTCTGTGGAGAATAAAAAGGCACAATAACGTGACTGGAATAATACACAAATAACCCTCAGTGAGGGTTACCTGTGTATCATAAGTCTATGGTTTGTAAGAGAACAAAAAAAATCGTTCAGTTTTCGTTATCGTGGCAGAAACTTTGTCTCACGCGGCCAGACTTGAGAGATTTTTAACAGGATATGTGTTGCTTTTGTTGTTTATGTCGTTATTTTATTTTCTGTTGCTGATGTTTTATTATTTTCTTGTTTTATGTCGTTTTGTTATAGTTTTATGTCCTTGTTTTGTCATTTTATTTTTTGTGCTTGTTTTGTGTGTGAGGTTTTGTGATGGCTGTTTTGCGTTTGTTGCTGTTAATTTAATTTGTGTTGTAGTTTCTTGCTGCTTTTGTGTTGGTGTTGTAAGCTACAACGGTTAACTAAGACTTATCGACATGTCTCATTTATCAACTTTCCCATATTGTATACTATAATATTGACAAGCTACAGTTGCTCTAGGGCCATGTAAACCCTTATAGACGAGAAGACATCACTGCAACTCTCAATTTGTGTAACGTACATCGTTTATGGTATAAACCTTGGTAATAAATACCGACAAGTTGGTGTAGAAAAACACATGAGCAAACACTATGACATATTAGAAAACGTTTCGGTCCTGGGACCTTGATCACTTCTAACAGGTTGAAAGAAATACGTTTGTACATTATTTCGCACTTGTCCGACTGTTTATCGTTAAATGATTAATGTTTGTGTTGTGGTAGCAAGTGATCTGTCTTTCCCTGTCAGCTGCACATAATGACCTTAGTTTTCTGTTGTAATAACCTATAATTTCTCTATATTTTCCACTTTTATAATATTTTGTGGTAGGTTTGATATGAAATTTTTTCAACGAGTTAGCAGAGGAGGGTACTGGTGCCGTCTTACACTAAATATTTGCAAACTAGCTTCACACGGGGAGAGTCCGGGTTCGATTCCCGGCGAATGAGTGGAAACATTGGACGTGTTTTCTTACACCGGTTGTCTATGTTCACCCATTAATAAAACGGGTACCTGGGTGATAGTCGACTGGTGTGGGTCGCATCCGGGGACAAAACTGACCTTATTTGCCCAAAATGCTCAGTATAACAAGCGGCTTTCTATACAGTAGTATGTCATTGATGTCAGCTAGGACTGTATACTTTGTATATGTACTTATAGTAAACATGACTCAAGAAATCGTAATGACACGATTGCAAATAAACGCGACGGGCTGGAGTTTTGAGACTCTATGACCGCGGGTTCAATCCCGGCCGGGGGTATGGTTTACTTATAGTAAATAAAGTTATTATTATTATGAAAATAAAATTTAGCAAACAGCCGGAAGCAGCCTTCCAGTATTTACACTGGCTGAGAGGTCAGTTGGAACTGGCAGAGCAGTAACCTCCAGGTATTGAATCCTGGATATTTTGAATGACTGATATATATGTCGTGCCGAATAGATAAAACTTGCGAGTTTGGCTTAAATAGCAGTGCTTTTCTTGCCGGATAAGGCAAACGAAAATTTGTGTATGCAATAATTTCGCAAAAATAATTCTGAACCTTACGAAAGAATTCATTGTGTCTGTTTATTATTAAATCATTGTAAAGCTATCTAAAGTACGTATATTTAGTTGGATTAGGCTAAATTAAATTGCGCTTATTATAATAAGGTTTGGTGAGCTTTCAAAGGTTCTTTTAGTACAAAATTATTAATTTTTAAATTAAAATAAATGAAATTATATCTTGCTAGTTGACCAGTTTTACCTATTCGGCACGAATATATATATATATATATATATATATATATATATATATATATATATATATATATATATATATATATATATATATACGTATATATATATTATATATATATTATATATATATATATATATATATATATATATATATATATATATATATATATATATATATATATATATGTGATGTCACCGTGGTTGTTTAATACATTTATAGATGGGGTTGTAAGAGAAGTAAATGCGAGGGTCTTGGCAAGAGGCGTGGAGTTAAAAGATAAAGAATCACACACAGGGTGGGAGTTGTCACAGCTGCTCTTTGCTGATGACACTGTGCTCTTGGGAGATTCTGAAGAGAAGCTGCAGAGACTGGTGGATGAATTTGGTAGGGTGTGCAAAAGAAGAAAATTAAAGGTGAATACAGGAAAGAGTAAGGTTATGAGGATAACAAAAAGATTAGGTGATGAAAGATTGAATATCAGATTGGAGGGAGAGAGTATGGAGGAGGTGAACGTATTCAGATATTTGGGAGTGGACGTGTCAGCGGATGGGTCTATGAAAGATGAGGTGAATCATAGAATTGATGAGGGAAAAAGAGTGAGTGGTGCACTTAGGAGTCTGTGGAGACAGAGAACTTTGTCCTTGGAGGCAAAGAGGGGAATGTATGAGAGTATAGTTTTACCAACGCTCTTATATGGGTGTGAAGCATGGGTGATGAATGTTGCAGCGAGGAGAAGGCTGGAGGCAGTGGAGATGTCATGTCTGAGGGCAATGTGTGGTGTGAATATAATGCAGAGAATTCGTAGTTTGGAAGTTAGGAGGAGGTGCGGGATTACCAAAACTGTTGTCCAGAGGGCTGAGGAAGGGTTGAGGTGGTTCGGACATGTAGAGAGAATGGAGCGAAACAGAATAACTTCAAGAGTGTATCAGTCTGTAGTGGAAGGAAGGCGGGGTAGGGGTCGGCCTAGGAAGGGTTGGAGGGAGGGGGTAAAGGAGGTTTTGTGTGCGAGGGGCTTGGACTTCCAGCAGGCATGTGTGAGCGTGTTTGATAGGAGTGAATGGAGACAAATGGTTTTTAATACTTGACGTGCTGTTGGAGTGTGAGCAAAGTAACATTTATGAAGGGATTCAGGGAAACCGGCAGGCCGGACTTGAGTCCTGGAGATGGGAAGTACAGTGCCTGCACTCTGAAGGAGGGGTGTTAATGTTGCAGTTTAAAAACTGTAGTGTAAAGCACCCTTCTGGCAAGACAGTGATGGAGTGAATGATGGTGAAAGTTTTTCTTTTTCGGGCCACCCTGCCTTGGTGGGAATCGGCCAGTGTGATAATAAAAAAAAAAAAATAAATATATATATATATATATATATATATATATATATATATATATATATATATATATATACGTATATATATTGGATTATGTATTGGTAGATAAAAGACTGTTGAGTAGACTTCAGGATGTACATGTTTATAGAGGGGCCACAGATATATCAGATCACTTTCTAGTTGTAGCTACACTGAGAGTAAAAGGTAGATGGGATACAAGGAGAATAGAAGCATCAGGGAAGAGAGAGGTGAAGGTTTATAAACTAAAAGAGGAGGCATTTAGGGTAAGATATAAACAGCTATTGGAGGATAGATGGGCTAATGAGAGCATAGACAATGGGGTCGAAGAGGTATGGGGTAGGTTTAAAAATGTAGTGTTAGAGTGTTCAGCAGAAGTTTGTGGTTACAGGAAAGTGGGTGCGGGAGGGAAGAGGAGCGATTGGTGGAATGATGATGTAAAGAGAGTAGTAAGGGAGAAAAAGTTAGCATATGAGAAGTTTTTACAAAGTAGAAGTGATGCAAGGAGGGAAGAGTATATGGAGAAAAAGAGAGAGGTTAAGAGAGTGGTGAAGCAATGTAAAAAGAGAGCAAATGAGAGAGTGGGTGAGA